>NW_027180892.1:0-25000 GCF_040956055.1 Brachionichthys hirsutus | reverse complement strand
CGTCAGACCAAGAAGGGCGCTGACAACCTAAACTACTGTTTAAACTTGCGTTGAGATGCTATTTTATTTTTAGGGATGGCTTCCTTTGATGAGCTCTATTTTTATCGTACCACTTGACACAAAGAGCCGCTTGGAGCCGGGACAGGATTTTGATTTGCTGTATTTTTAACTTCAGTCACGCCCGATTTAGAGTGTTTGAAGGTTGAAGCTATTGTGTGAGGCAGACAGGCTGAAGACTTGCAAGAGATGATAAGGGAACAGATACCAGGTGCAGACTGAGGATTAGGTTTGTGAGCGAAGCATGCATAAAGCATTGTTTGATGCAGCAAATGAACAATGCTGTGAGTGAGCATTAAATAGATTTGCGTCACGCAGCGCTGCCTGAATGGAGACATTTCTGCAACACCAAGACAAAGAAATGATGATAAATATTTGTTGTCTGTCTTCTATCAAACCGTTGATGGGCGTGAGATTAAATCCGTTTGAGTTCTTTAACACAGCGACGTGGCTATGAGGTGACTTTTAGCATACCGGCAATTACAAGGAGAACCATTTGTCAGTAGCGTGTTAGCATCCGTCGGAGCGCGTTAAAGGTACCCCAATTCATCATGGAGGTTAAGTATGAATTTCTGAACCCGATTTCCTGACTATTTATCCACCTGCTTTCAAAACATTTCACTCTTGCAGGCGGTATCCGAAGAAAAGTCGGTTGGGCTAAGTCCTGCACTGGTTATTTGTCATTTTCAGGTATTTCAGGTGTGTAATTCACCTTGAAGCCTCTAGGATTCTGAACTGTTTGCAGTGAATCCCCGGAATGCTTTCGCTCTGCATGGATACGGCCTCTGAACAGAGAGACCAGATGAGGAAATGACGCAATAGCATCGTATATATTCACCCGTTCTCTGCGTTTTAAGACAGCTCTTCTAAGGGGTCCATCCATCCATTGTCTTGTACAGCCGGTTCTTCGTCCTGTGGATCATTGGTCTGCTGGTGATATGTCAGCTGGCTACAAGTGAGGTGGTGTTGAGGTGGTGACACGAGAGGCCATGCAAACGGCTCAAAACGGAACCCGGAACCTTCTTGCTTTGAGGCAACAGCTCTGCTTACTGTGCTGCCCTGAAACAGGAACCCCATCTGTTCCTGTTTGTATTATGAATCAATTCTGTGTGCGTGTGTGTGTGTGGGAACCGGTGCCATTTACGCCGAGGCTCGTGGCTTTAACCCTTAAAGTTGATCTCAACAGGACCTTAATGATAAGTTACACAACTTAAAGAGCACAGAGGAGTCGTGTTATAGGTAAAAAAAAATATTTATTGACATTGTATAAAAATAGTTTCTAATATAATTCACAATTCTAAATTCAGCATATGAAATACACACACACACACACACACACACACACACACACACATACACGGACACAAACAGTCGACTAATTTTCTCCACAGCAGACAACAGAGTAACAAAACATCAGTAGACTCAATGCTTTAGGTACATTAAGACGGAAGTGCTTTCAAAGACTATGTACAATGTTATTTACATTATAAACAAATATAAACACACTCAAATCTGCTCTTTGAAAATTTCAAGCCATAAATATGGTTTTAAAAAAAAGTCCTGTCATTTTTCTCTTTTAAATAAGCAGTGGGCCCTTCAGTGACTGGAATGAAACACACGTACGGCCGAAATTCTCTCATAAATAAATAAATATATTCTGTGTTTGTTTGTTATTTTTTGACGGTGAGGAAGAAGTCACAGTAAGAATAAATATTCTTCTTTACAGTACTTGTCTCCAACTGAATTTTAAGACCTTCGTGAGGCACTGTATAAACACAAAGAGGAAAGAAACCAGCAGAGGAGGTTGCATTTGGGAAAGGCCCACGCTGCATTGCGGTTGTGCACTCAGGTGGGCGTGAACGAGCCGCCGTATTTGTACACAGTACAACACGCGGCGGAAGCAGAGGTCGTAGCGTAAGAGGTGGAGTCGTAGTAAACAGAATGCAGCGAGTCCAGTGTTTCAGGTTTAGTCGTTAGTTTGCACGGGTTCCTCTGTCACAGCTCTGAGGTTCTCCGGTTTCCCGTGACGTCGGATGAATAGAAGACGCGATAGTATTGGTTGTGAATGGCGTCGGCCCCTCTGATCGCACAAAAGGCGGCACAGAAAAGCCTTGTTCAAGTATTTTCAGGGTCCTCCCAAACAATCTCAGAGAAGGCACTTTGTGAAACTCACGCCGCTCGCCGGCGCCTCGCTGACGAGGGCGAGCGGAGGACGGTGTAGCGAGACGTCACACGGCTCGGACCGCCCGCTGGCCACGCGGCGGTGAGCACATGCGCATGTACAGGCACGCTCCCCGACAGACTGACGGACCCCGCCCCCCCCCCCCTGTCCAGATCAGAGTCCTACCAGGACAGACGCAGGTCGACGGTCTGGCTTGGACGGTGTCCCGGGTCGAGACATTTCCCGCTCGCCCCTCCTCGCCTCAGTGGCAAGTCTGCCAGTGCAGACCGGAGCGGACCTCCATCACCGAGCCACGGCCACGGGGGCGGGCAGGAAAGCTGCGGGCTCGTGGCTGATGCTGTGCAGCCTGATCTCGCCGCCGGCCTTCTCCGTCTGTGCTGCGGACAGAACGACCGAGGAGGACGCGCCCTGCATCCACGAGTGGTTGATGATGTCCTCGAAGGACGGGCGGTCAGCCGGCCGCAGACACAGGCACCACCTGACCAGCTGCTGACATTCTGGAGGAAAGACGGCAGCCGATGAGCACGGAGCGCTAAACCGGAGCACGAGCTTCTGCGCGCGCGTGAAGCCTGGAGTGTGACTCTACCTGCGGAGACTCTCCTCCGAAAGACGACCTGCCCGTTTGTGATCTCCTCATCGTGCTCAAATGGGATGTCGCCGCACACCATGTCATAGAGCAAGACCCCCAGGGACCAGACGGTAGCAGAGCGCCCGTGATAGCGATGGTATTTGATCCACTCGGGGGGGCTGTACACTCTGGTGCCTGTCAGGTGTAAGGAAATACAGGAACACATTCACGAACGGAGCTCACATCGCTGCCCCCCCCCCCTCGGGGAATATGTCAAACCAAACGTGTCAATAAGTGGGAAACGGTGAGCTGCTGCTCAGGTGCCAGGGAGCGTGACAGGCGGGCTGGGGGGCGGGGCGGGGGCAGACACGTGACTTTGTTTACAAACTTTGAGTTGTAAAATTCCCACTTGCTCCCGATAGAGGGCGACAAAGTAAAGGCAATACTAACAGGCTGATGGGTGTGGGTGGCAGGGGGGGGTCAGAGATTACACAACCAGGGAATTTCTGGTGAATTCTGATAACGCAAATCACGAGACTAAAAATAGCAATTTTTGTTTTTGTGAAAAAAAATAAAAATATATAGTGTACAAATACAAAATAAAATGCCTCCCACTGGCGACTCACCGTCAAAGTCCGTGTAAATGGTGTCTTTCAGTAACGCTCCAGAGCCAAAGTCGATGAGCTTCATCTCCCCGGTTCGGAGGTCGATGAGGAGGTTCTCGTCCTTGATGTCCCGGTGCACGACGCCACAGGCGTGGCAGTGACGCACGGCCTCCAGCACCTGGCGGAAGAAGCTCCGCGCCAGCTCCTCCGCCAGGGCGCCTTTCTCCGTGATGAAGTCGAACAGGTCCTTGACGTTCTCGGGCCTCTCCATCACGATGATGAAGCTGTCCGCTCGCTCGAACCAGTCCAGCATCTTGATGACGCCGCGGAAGCCCGTGCAGACTTTCTTCAACAAGACGATCTCCATGGGAACCCGAGAGCCATTCGACTGTAAAAAAAAAAAAAAAGATCAATAAATGAGAGACGCTCATCAATGGCCAATAAAGACCAGGCTGAATCCAGCTCATGATGGGGGGGGGGGGGCTCCTTACCAGCTCGCCCCACTCGGAGATCCGGTCCTTGGCCACATGCTTGACGGCGACCTGGAGAAGAAGCAGAGGGAAGCCGCTTTAAACGTCAGCCCGGCCGCGCGTTACCGCGATGCCGCCGCCAATGCGGACACGACGCCTCCGTGCTCACCGAAACTCCGTCGGCGACGCGCGTCCCCGAGTAGACGGTGCCGAAGCCGCCGCTGCCCAGAACCCCGCCGACCTGGTAGAGCTTCTCGAACGGCTCCCGGTCCTTCGCTGCAAACACAAACACAGCCGGTCACCGCCGGTAACGGCGCGGAGACGCCACAACGCTAAAGGAAAAACGCGCGCCGACGTGGACGCGCCATTGCTGCGGCGACGTCGCGCCGCCATGACAACAGGGAGGAAGAAGGGCGTCTCACCTTGGTGGACCTGGAGCTGGATCTTCGCCGGCATGTCGGCGGAGATGTGGGCCAGAGAATTGAGCTTGGACAGCAGCATTCCTTCCAGAATAAAATCACCAAAGTGCGCCGCTCGTTGTCGTCTTTATGAACGGGGTGCGTTCGTTATGGTGGCGCGGAGCTCCCGTCGAGGGTTAAGTCCAAAGCTGCGGCGACTCAAAACGGGGGTTAAGATCCTCTCATCGGGATGGAAGAAAAGCAGCAAAGATGGCTCCGGATTCCGCTGCGCTCCGTAAACACGAACGCCTCGACGTGGAACCGACGGGACAGACAGACGGACAAAGCGTAGCAACCGACGCTTCCGTCAGACACCGGCTCCTAGAAACGAGGGATCCGGGGCAGAGCGCTTATAGCGCAGTAGTAGGAGGGCGTTGCAGCACGCATGACGTCAGCCCAGGTACCGCCCCTTTCCGGTCTCTCCACCAATAGGACTGGATATTCGCGTTGCGAAACGCACGTCAATCACCCCCGCCAAAAAAAGAAGAAGGACAAAAAAAAAAAAAAGGCTCGTAACCGACACAGACGTGGCGGGAATAAAAACGCGCTAAAAACGTGAGAGACTGAATTAATAACGACACATTCGAGATAAAAGGAAATGTAAATTCAAAGGCAGCCCCGCCCCTCGTGTCCTCCCTTTGAGACGCGGTCGCTCTATTATTAATAGACTTTAACGCAGGACAGGAGTGCCGACTAAATGAAACTGTGTTGAATGGATTCATGATTTCAGCGTGTCTCATGTTTACTTTGAGTTGCGTCTCTTCCTGCCGGCCACGCTTCAGCCTCCACACGGACGCCATTAAGGCGAGAGGAAACGCAGTGCGGCGGGTCACTCGGCCTTCGCCGTGCTTTGTCTCTGACCTGATTACTTTCCCATTTAGCACTGATTATGGGCTGAAGTGACGTCTGGCGCTGTGGTTTTTATTTGAGTCGCTTTGACAATCCCCTCGCAACTCGCTGCACATCAAAGCTTGCCGGGAAGAAAAGGCGCATTCCTCGCATTCTTTCAAATTGGGTGGCCACGTTTGCAGTCTTTCACAGGATGTGGGAAACTCGAGATAAAAAGCCTTCCATTCACCTCCCCCTCCCTCGTGTCTCCGCTCCTCCTCTCACCACTTATTTTCCCGCGCTTACTATTGTGCATTAACAGAACAGAAGGGGGGGGGGGGCTGTCTGCCACCCACTCCCTCCTGCTAGATTGTAAAAATCCAAATTCTAACATATTGCATATAGAATAGAAATATTGTCATTTATTGATCTGTGCTGATTGTGCCGTTTATGCCGACACAAAGCTTTATTTTAGTCGGATATTCTTGAAAATGAAATCCTACCACCACGGCCACGAGGTTTATTAAATTAGAGTCAAAGTTCGTAGACTTCTAGTATTTCATAAAGTGCCTGAAGGTTGTGACTGAAAATCTCTTCTTTTTTTTTGGGGGGGGGGGAGACATAAAATGCTAAGCTTGTGCTCCAGATTCTGATGAGTTTATTAACGCTGTTATTACTGATCATTTCTGTGTTAGACTGCAGACTGCTGGCCGCCGCCTCAATCACAAAGTAGGAGCTGCTTCAGAAAATGCGAAGGAGAAATGTTTCAGGTTTTAGCAAAGCTGTCTCCAAATGGGGCTTCACGGCACGGGAGTGTCCGTGCTTGCTTTTGAGATGCCGAAGGCAAATTCCTTGCATTCCTCTGACGCCGTCGACGCCAGCGTGCAAACTGGGGGTTAAACAACGCAATCAGGGACTGACTATCATAAATCTTTGCATATTTACAAAGCTTGCTCGATTCCACGACTACATGCCAAGTGTGAACCGTTTCCTAGTGATTTTTAATTAATTATATTAAATATATAACTGAATATGGCTAAGCTGCAGGTGTAGCATTCATCGTTTCAACGGTAGCGACGTTAAAGATGAAGAGAGAGGAGCGGGTAAGTTCATGCACCGTCAGGGGCATTGGAGACGTGTGTGAAACCGGAGAGGTCCCAAGCAACGAGTGTGAAAGCGACTGCGTGCCAGTGACATGCCACCAGTGAGCGCCGCGCTCTGGGGCTGTAGATACCCGGCCTGCGTGATCAGCAGGACTCAGATGACAGCCATCGAGCCTCATCCGTCAGGTGGGGGGGGGGGGGGGGGGGCAGAATTTTAGCTGCACTGCTCACTTTGAGCCCAGCTGCTCAGTCCAATCTCTGAACGTCTCCGTTTCCTCCGAGCAGAGGCCACCGTAAAACAGGACACCGCTGCTCTGACGTCAGCGACAAAATCTAGTCTGTCATTTGTGCAGCCCCTTTGAACTGGCCCCTTTGAACTGTTGTCACCATCGCCACCTTCATCTACATCATCGCCACCTTCATCTACATCATCGCCACCTTCATCTACATCATCGCCACCTTCATCTACATCATCGCCACCTTCATCTACATCATCGCCACCTTCATCCACATTATCGCCACCTTCATCGCTCCCACACGCCGACACTTCAGAAGCCGCTTTAAGAGATTTGATTTCTGCGATTTCTATAAAATACTTCCCTTTTCTGAATAAATGGAAACCGAGCCGACAGGAAGTTTTCAGCCACACAAAAGGTATATTTCCCCATGTAGGAGGTAGAAGTAGAGCGGCAACGATTTATCACTCTGAAATCAAACTTTGGACATTTTAGTGTCAGTTCTTACAAAAGTCTGAGACCATTGAACTCCACACTGTGTGTGTGTGTGTGTGTGTGTTTGGAGGAATAATTGGTTCATTTCTCTGTAATTTAATAATAATCTATTTAGGGAACTGTTGTTAATTCATAGTGAATAGATGGTGGACTAAATTCCAGTCCAGTGTTCCACCCTGTGTTTCCATTTATTTTGTAGCAGCATCGTGACAGAGGTCACAACGGGAAGTTTCCCGTACGCCCTGTTATTGACCCCGATCCCTCGGTGCACCCCTGACTCACTGCCCCCCCGCCACCACAAGGTTTCAACAGTTCCCATGTCACACATTAACCAAGCAGGGGAATGATTCACTTTCCCCGCATGTGACCCCCGTAGAGCCTTGAAGACTTAAATTATTTTCTGTCTTCTTTGGCCTTCTTAGAGGCCTCGGCCACTTCAAACACGCGTTCACTCATTAGTCGCGCTGAGCAGTCAATCACGTCTCCGGCTGTCCTAACCAGTGACGTGCAGTCAGGGGAGGCAAGTGAGGCACAGCCTAAAATCATATAAAAATCATGTATTGTATTATAAAAAATCATATAAAAATCATATAATATATAATATAACATCAGTGATATTATATTATATATTTTATGATTTTTTCATTTTTAATAATACTATTAGTGCGTCACGTGTTCTTGTGCTCAGCGGCATTAAAATACTGCAGAATGAGGCCATGTGTAATACTGTCTCCAGCCGATAGGAGGCCAGTGAGTGATTCAGCGCACTCATCAGCTGATCCGCTCGTTCGAGACGGGCTTGTAAACACGGAAACGCTGGCTGTCTGGACGTCAAGCAAGAACCCGTGTTTTCTGCTTTTCTTGCCTTCTTTTCTCAACTTCTGGACTCGGATGGGATATTGCGACATGAAGAATTTACCGAGAAGCCTCGTCAAACACGAGCAGCGACCGCGCGTATTCATGGTCAAATTGCGCTAGAAACTTTTGAGACGTCCCGGATAGACCTGGCTTTGGACGGACAGCGGAGACTTAACATCAGCGTACACAAAGCTAAGGAAAAGGAGAACCGAGCGATTTTATTCTATTTGTATATTATATTGCACTGTTGCTGCTTCGAGCCCGTGAGACCGGCGTCTGGCCGTTTCTGGGACCGATTTGAGCAGAACCGCGGCAGACTGGGCCTGACAGAGTCCATTAGATGTGAACGAGCGTTCTGAAACGTTCTAGAGAACATAAGCTGTCAAATGAAGGCCAGCTTTTCCTCCATCGTTGGCATAACTCTGCCGTTTCGTTCCGTTATCTCTCTCGGCGTAGCCCCAGCTGGACGGGGACACGCCCCCTCATCCCGTCTCAGAACATGTGTTTAACAGTTAAACATCAGTTAAACTTTAACTGATCAACACACACGCATCCACACACATTCAACGCTGCACGCACACTGATCCGCAGAGTTGAATAATTTCATTAAATCTCTTGTAAATACGCAGATTATGTGTGGTCTCCCCTTTTTGTCATAAACTGATGAGCCAGGTTTGTGACAATATGTAAAAAATGCTGGTACGAATTTTTAAACAAAACACGTTAAATGTTGCCAATCAAATGATGAACAAGCTGTAGGTTCATTTATTTGTAAATCTGACTGTGCCTCACCAGACACGAACCTCACCGCATGTCACTGGTCCTAACCCTAATCCCCTGCTGTAAGTGGCAGGAAAGACAATCAAGGGGGGGGGGGGGGGGACACGGAAATGTGTGGGCTTGCACTTGTTTGCTATAGATTTGTCCTTGTTCTATTCTATTACTTTCGGGAGGTCTTTCTTGAGCGATGCATAAAGTGAAGAGTGTATTAGGGGACGGTAATCCCGCTTGTTATTCTAAATATATGATGTCCATAACATTAGCATTAGCATTTATAGCTTTATAGAGCAGCTCTTTAGTCAGTATCTTGTTCAGCAGCCTAGATGTTACATCTTGTTTTTGACTGCTCCTGCTCTCTGTCTCCCTATCCTGACTCTCCTCCTACCTGCCATTCTCTCTCTCCCTCTCTCTCTCTCTCGCTCTCTCTCAACCCAGCCGGTCCAGACAGATGGCCTTCCACCATGAGCCTAGGTTCTGACCAAGGTTTCTGCCTGTTAAAGGCAAGTTTTTCCTTGCCTCTGTTGCCAAAGTGCTTGCTCTTGTGGGTCAAGTTGGGTTCTGTCTTTCCCTGCAGGTCTTTTCCTGCTAATCCTGTGAAGTGCCTTAAGATGACTTTCTGTTGTGGTCTGGCGCTATAGAAATAAAATCGAATTGAATTGAATAGAAAAACACGTAACTCAGACTTGAACATATATAAATATTCTCAGATAAAGTACAGTTGCTGTTTCAATAGTTTGTACTCATTGGACGCTGCGGTAAACTCAAACGCCCCTTCCACTACAGTGATGCAGATGAAGTAAATCTCCAAATAGGCAGGCTTTAATGACTCAAACATTTGCATTTGGTTTCCAGTGTTAATCAAAGTTCACACAGATTGCAGCGCAACATGCAGGCAAAAGCAAAATATTGAATAGAAATACGATGAATGTTCTTCCTTGTGACTTCATGTCTCTGGAGAGTCTCTCAGTAACTAATGTGACCATTACGTCACCAGCTTCTGAAGTGCTAATATTAAATCACTCCAAGCGTGACCTGGAAGCTCTTGATTGCGAGCCCAGGGTCACATGTCCAGGGTAACGGGCAGTCGGGGTCTGCAGAAATGGAATGAAGCCAGTTGTCGGATTAGAGGTGGGTCGCAATGCTTGCCTGCCCATGTGCTGATTGGGTTTCACGACAATGAGGCCTGCAGTGTGATCCTGTCTTAGAGCCATAGATCGGATGGACAGGAAATCATTGTTTAACTGCTACTACTAGATATTAGACAAACAGTGGAACCTGTGCGTGTCCCGCGTTCCCTTCATGTTGCATTCAACTATTGCTGATGCTGATCTCACGCTAAACAGCTGAGGGGGAAGGCTTACGGTGTGCAGCGTCCCTCTCTGGCAACATAGCGACGATCCCACAGGTGATACGCACATACACACATAAATGCTGAAACACTATCCGGCATGCTTCCAGAATACGTGTGTGTGTGTGTTCGTAAGGAATTAGGGAGGGTGACTTATTTATAGAGGTGTCTTAAACCAAGAAGGAAGCGCTTGTGTGGTGGGTCTCCTCCGGTGTGGCCTGACCTCCTCCTCAGGTAACCGCTAAACCCCTCGGGTCCTGAGAGGTCTTGGCTGGCAGGACCATGGGAAATATTTCCAGGGGACTTCAAAAAGTGGCCTATGTGGGAAAGCCCCACAAAGGGCCCGCAGAGGACCCCAAAGGTCACCGTGGTCGACTTTCATGTTAGCACAGGCCTGACCCTGGGTCAGAGGATGTTGGCATACTTGGTCCAGTGCAAATCTGAAAATTCTTCTGGGAAATGATCCCCTCTTGTCTCAATCAGGGATCTAAATGGCCTGTGTAAGGTTTATTTATGGCATAAAGTGTCTGCCTGAAGGCAAGGGTGCTTTTAAGGTTGAGCGTGGTTACAATAATAATAGTGCACAGGGTACGCACTATTATTATTGCATAGTATGCACTATGCACAGTTCATATGGAACCATATGAAATGTGCATAGTGCATAGTCCATAAACATTTTGTTAGCGTAATGGTATCAAATTTCAATGACTATCAACAGTACTGCGTGCTCAGTCACGCTGTTTGTGTGTAAACAGATGGGCAAAACACAACAGAAGGGTTTTGGGTGAGAATTGGTTGCCATTTGATTGGGCCAGAAGTCTCAGTACTTTGTTTACGCTCATGATCGTAGCTGCCATGTTCCCGGGACCATTTTCCCATTCTCCGGAGAACTTCGTGAAAAAGCATTGTGGAGAAAAAGAAGAAGAAGCTATGGCGATATCGTGCTTCCGTGCGTTTAAATGTCACGGAAAAGCGAACCGATTGGAGGGAGCTCGCAGGCCAATAAGGGAAGGCTGTGCTGAACCAGGAAGAAGGCTGCCTGCTGGTGTCACCTTCCCACGGAGGCTAAGAGGACACCGGAGTGGGGTGGGGGGGTTGTTGCTTGGCACGGGGGGGGCTGTACATATTTATCCACGTGGGAAAGAGACTGTAGTGACATATTAAACTGCCGTCGCAGTTTAAACGGGTCAGTGACATTGTTGTTTCTGTGAAGGAATGTAAACTATGGGATTATTGAAAGCATCCCACAGGGCGGGAAAGAGGGGTTCCTGCCTCTCTCGCTCTCTCTCTCTCTCTCTCCCTCCCTACGTTTGGCAGTCAGATGGTCTGTTTTTGAGTTTTTGAGTGCGAATGGAACAGTTGCTCACGTGAGAATGACGAGTCGGGGTATTTTGATACTCAAATGAAAATAGGACACGTCTTTAACGCAGGGAAAATCCCCCCCCCCCCCCCGTGGCGGCTGAGAAGCTACATTTGAGGTTTCTGTCTGTTTCAGCTGATCGGTTTTTTTGTCTGCCTCTCGATTCCACCTCACAGTCCCCCCCCCCCACCATTTATTTTATTTGCATCATGGCCCAGAGCAAGAGAGAGAGAGAGAGAGAGAGAGAGCTAGATGGTTACTCTTGTGATGGTGGAGGGGTTTTCCCACCCATCCTCTTTTCTCTTCAGGCTAAATCAAAACACTTCTGTGTTGCTGATGTCATGTCTCAAAAACTACTTCCTTGGGAAACCCCATATCAGGAAGTCCCCCCCCCCCCCTCTCTTCCCTCTTCCTTGATTGTTATACCAGAGCAGCTTGGAGTGGAGGACTGTGAAGTTCCGGATTAGGTTTCCATATACGGCAGGTTGAAAAGGCCAACGAGAACTTAGTGAACTCAAACAGCAGGGCTGCAGGCAAGACCTGCGTCCACGTTGTAGTATTCCCACTGAGAAATAGTACCTGCGTTCGCATCGCCTGTTTTAGCTGGCGTGGGAATAAATCTATTTGTATCTCTCTTCTGCTGTTTGCCACCTTTCAGCCAGCTTGTCCCATAGCAGTAGTCGATGGGCCCTCCCCCCCCCAGGGCGTCCTTCTGACTGGTGCATGTTGCACCATTATAGTAGCATGGCGTTTGTGCAGTAATGCAAGACTCCCGATCGTAGAGCATTAGCGATCATCTCGCTTCGCTCTCTTATATTGGAAAAGCACTTTCAACGGCACGTTAAATTCGGTTGTGTAGAGTCACACAATCCCCTCTTTACAACATCGCATGAGTCAAATGATGATATCGAGCTACTAAACGAGCTACATGGTGCTGAAATCACACATATGAACGGTGCTAATGGCTATTGTTGTTGTTGTTGTTGTTAGAACTTCACAGCAAAATCGTACTGGAACATCCTTCTTGAGATTAAAAATGTAAAAAAAGAAAACACATTTCTGCTGGAAAAGATCAAGGTTAAAGTTGACCAGAAGTCCAAACAGGGACCATCCTTATCCTTGTGCATCATGGCTAACAGCTGCAGCGTCCATCAAGGGTTGTTTTCACATCTATAAAACACACAGCGTTTTGGGATCAGTATTTTCCAGGAATCCCTTGCAAAAAAATTATTTCTGCAAAATTTCTACTCTTTTATTGGAACAAAAACAATTAAAGGTAGAGTTATCACCGGATGTCCACGAGGAAATATGGTGCACCACATAGTCAAGAGTTGATTTGGTACTTCCTTTTGAAATAAATGCATGGCTTTTAATTTGGTACTTAAAACCGCACTGTGAAATGATCCACGTTGTGACGCCACGCTGACGCTCAACAGCAGCAAGGAGAAAGACACGCAGCGACACGCAGCGATCTGACCCTGTCTGGGGAGACACCATTATTTACACTGACTGAACATTCAGTGTCCCTTTTCACTTCACTAGCGAGCGGTCCATTCTCAGCGAGGTCACGTTTGTCTGCCGAAAGTTTTCCCCTCTGCTGACTGAGTGGACTGATCTCTGAATGGGGGGGGGGGGGGGCAGACTTTCTGCTGGCCTCACCCACCGCAGCGCCATCCTCCCTCCTCTGTTGGCCCGACACAATTGTGACAAACACATGCTGCTGTGGGGCCTCTCGGCATGGCAGTTGCACTTTAGAGTGTGTGTGTGTGTGTGTGTGTGTGTGTGGTAGCTTTCTTGAAGGGAGCATGAGGAGTTGCTATCCCTCGGGGGGGGGGGAGGGCAGGAATGCTGAAAATTCCTTTGCCGCTCACCTCCGAGTCCTATTCTTTCTTACCTTTAACCCTTTGCGCTCTTCTCCCTCGCTCCCCTCCATCTATCTACTAATTACATCCTGTCTCCATGCCATCACAGGACAACACATTCTCTACATTCCTCATGTCGGAGTTTTTTGATTTTTAATTTTTCTAAATTGATAAAAATGAATGAACACCACTCACTTAATAGAAATGATATAAATAAACATTTCTAGATCAAGTAGTGCTCCGCTCAATTTTCCTATTTCTAATTAATGTTCAAAGATCATGCAATAATCTGGATACACACAGTTTGCATTCAACATTTTGAACCCAATGCTTTTGCAATGCAATGCTTTTTTTGTGCTAGTTTGTTTGTTTGTTTGCCGAGGCGGAAGTTGTGTCTGTCTGTTAGCAAGATAACTCAAAAGGTTCTGGATGGATCTGGATGAAATTGTCAGGAAATGTTGTTATTGTTTCCAGGAACAGACGATTAGATGATTTTGGTGACGATCAAGAAGAGATTCTGGATTCCGGATCAGTTTGAAATTGTCGTTAACATTGCAGTCAATGGAGCTTCAAAATTGATTGATCCAGATCACCATGTGGATGGTGTAAATCCAGATATGAGAGGAATGAGTTGCTTGGCGGGGCCCACACACATGTTGTCCCTTTGGGCGGCCAGATTGCTCCCTGCTTTTTTAAAGCCACCAAAGGCTGAGTATGACTGTGCCAGCCTGTGAGCAATATTTTGCATTAAAAATGTAAAGTTTATGGAAGTGTAAGTTGCATAAAGGGTATGCTATAAAGTCAACTCTCTCTCCGTCCGTCCCTGTCTCCCTCCCCCTCTGCACCGCACGCCGCCGTTAGCTGCTATCATATATCTAGAAGATAAGCACTCATAATAAAACTTCATTTATTTGATATTGCTGTAATATATCATTTCATGTGTGTATGTCTATATAGCAACCTTTTTCATGACCATGATACAATACTCAAGCCCAGAGTGCCAACACTTACTGATTTAATAAAACGGTACCGGTCCGTGAGGCATTTATTATCGTGCCACACAGAAAGAAGAACTCATTTCTATCATTTCCGTTGTATCAATTATTAGTCTAGATGTGTTTTATTTTGAAGAACGACCGTATTTTCTCCAATGTAACATTTGCCAGTAAGTTTTCTTGGTCACGTGATGCGTGACTAAAAATAAAGCCGTAAACTAGAGAAAATGATGAGAAAACAAACGTCTCTTAGAGCGTCTTTGCAAATGGGAAAAGGCCAACTGAGGAGGAAGAAGAGGAGGCGCCGACGAACAAAACTGAAAAATTCATATTTTAATTCAGCTACTGTGAAAAAAACAATTCCATGATATGTGGACGTGCTACAGGTGATTGGCTACTGAACTCACGACGCTCCTTGACGATCAAACTATCGTGAATCGTGGTTAAGAGCTCATCAGTTATCAAAACTCATCCAGATTTTCTACTCCAAGAGGCCGCCTCTGGAGCAGGTTGGCCGACTATGAATGTCATCGTGGGAAAGTCCGAGCCTTTGTTTGCATTCTCCGACTCTGACGTCAGCAGAGAGTGAAGGGCTCGGTGGATCAACAGGGAGAGTCCTGTTTATGCACCTTGGGGGGGGGATTAACGTATGACTGTACTTCATCTTTTGCAAACAGGGGAGGCAGACGAGGGCAGTACGGAAGCAGAGGGAAAAGGATGGGGAGAACGTGTTGAAGGGGAAAATACATTATACAGCGAGGAACTAAAAAAAAGGATTTGGAAAAGGACAGATAGAAAGCAGACGAGCGGTCTAGTAAAGAGAGAATCGTTCAGTGATGCTCTAAGCAAATACGTGCCATCAGGTCTCTGAGTAAAGCCTGTAATCGGAGATACCGGCAGATGTCCGCTGCTGACAGCAGACATTTCCATTTCAAAGTTCAAAGTTTGCTTTATTGTCCATTCTGCAGCAAGTAGTCGACCTACGGAGCATCGGCATTCTGTTTCTCTCAGACGCTCGGCACAACAAGGAGCATTCCTGACTGACAAACAAGAGAAAATAGAACAAAACTAGACTATTCAAAAAAATGGAATGAAAATGAGGGAGAGACGATAAACAGGACAGCATAATGTGAGACACAGAAGCAGCTCTTCAAAGGCCGTAATGCAATTTGGCAGCGGTGTAGTTGGCGGTAGAGCAACTACAGCTACAGCCAAACATAATAATTATAGTTTATAGCTTAACGGTCCTGCAAATGACAGTGGGTCAATGGTGGGTTAGAGTCCAGTGTGTGTGTGTTGTGTGTGTGTGTGTATAGGTGTGTGTGCAGGAGGCTGGAGGGGCGTGGCAGAACCGGGAGAGAGTTGAGCATCCTGACAGCCTGGTGGAAGGTGCCCGGAGACTCCGGAGTCTCCTTCCTGATGGCAGCAGGCTGAAGAGGCTGTTGTGACGGGTGGGTCGTATGGAAATCAATCAAATCTCTCTTTGGTCGCCTTCATTTTCTCTTCTTGATTGTGTGCTCCACATCTTTCTATTATATATTAGTTTATCGTATTTCGTTGATACACACACACACACACACACACACATCAGCTGTTCACAATCATCAAATCACAAAAAAAACTTTAATTTAATGCAGCAGATTATAAATTTGTATTCATTGAATCTAAATTTGCATTGAAATCAGAATCAGAAAAACAATACAGAACACGAGGCATTCGCGACTGTCGACCGTAAAGCACGAAGCGCTTTGGGAGATGCTGTGATTTTAACTTCACTGTAGCTCACTAGACATTCCACAGGTACGATGCTCCCGAACAGACCTTAAAAATCCACCGGTGCTTCATTTCAAAACAATTCCTGGATTCCCATAAAATCTCCGGTGGGAATCGAAGGAGGTGGTTTTTGTATTTCCCATCCATAAATATTCCAGAGCTTGAGGCCCGTGAGGAACCGTCTAAGGTTTCCCAGGAAGGCTGCCAGAATTTGGCGTCTTGATGTGCACCGTGTTTCCAGCAGATCATAGCAGGTAAAGGTTCGCCGCATAGTTCTGGAGACGCTGGTCATTAAGGGTGGAGCCACTGACTGGTCGCAGTAAAAGCAAGTAAAACAATAAATGGAAACAGTTAGACCAAGTTCAGGCAGGAGTAACTTTAAGGCAGCTCAGCTGCCGCTTGGAGGGCAGGGCTGTCAGACTCCTTCGTGTCGCATGGCTCACCGGCAGAACAGCACGAGTGAGTGTCAGCGGGCCCAACATCATTTTGTGGAGAGAGTCTTTGAATGATCCATCGCGAGTGTCGCCGCCTTCAGTAGACAAGTGTCTAAATTGGATTGACTCAGCATGTGAGACAGCAGAAGTCACATCACAGGCCAGTTTCATATTCTGTACATTTACCCTGATACATATCTTGACACTTTTGGTCAACTGGAAATAGCCTCAGTTTTTTGACTCTGGACATTCTGCTGTGTTGAAATGCTGATTTTCACATGCCCAAGAAGAGGAACTGGGCTGAACACGGACACAGTCACAGACCAAATGAGCCAATATTTGGTGCACTGCTAATCTTTAAGGTTTTAAAGGTTTTTCTACAAAATGGTGACTTAACTTAACAGTAGCCTTTAGCCGCCGTTAAGTAGAGAAAATGCATGCATATGCAGGCGTCACATGTGCCTGCACATATAAAGGAACTGGCAGTGGCTGTAGAGATTAGCGGGACTGGAATGTGACCTATTGTTACAGTAGTCATTTAGTGACAATGGAGGATCACGGACAGTTAGCACCACAATGCCTCCATGCTGATCTGTGCAGAAGCCCCAACGCTGCTAGCCGCTGTGGCGTCGATGGAATGAGGTCGCTTGTGCAGCTCATCAATCAGTTACGCATTTCACACCAGTACTTTGATGGCATCATGTAACGACAGCACAGCTTAAATGAGGTTTTCGTCTGCATTTGTCGGCCTGTTTGCAGGAATTCTCCAAAGGTCATGAATGGATTTAGATTAATTCAAGTGTTTCTCGTCATGTGCACAGAAGGGAAACACGTTTTCCTGCACATTGACAATGTCCTTTGCTGCCCACGAGAAATGCCAGTAATTGAGAATAATTATAATAACAATAGCAATTAATTTATTCACTTTTTTTCAAGCGACAGTATACCACAGTACAGAGCATAAAATTAAAAGAAATTCACAACCATTTTAAGACACAACAGCAGCAATGAAAAACAAGGGTTCTATCTAACCTTCCTTGGTACTTCCTCCCAAAAATAACGCATTCAGTGTTGCTTCAGCAAATTAATGCGTAGAACAGTAATTAACACATTTGTAACGGAAGTACCAAGCGTTCGAACATAGTGGCATTACCATTAGCAACAAGAAATGATTGCATAGCAACAACAATTTCATACCAACAATGGTAACAAACAAACAACAAAACAGCACAGCACTATACCAACAGCGATAATGGACAACCCTTTTGCGAGTGGTTTGAACTTTAGTTGAATTATGAGCCTTCTCAGTCGGCAATGGTTTGTTGAATGCTTTACACAAGAGTATTCATGTATTATATTTTGCAAGGTCATCAAGATTATGAGTATGTTCAATAAATCCCACGTTGTGAATAATCCGCACTGTAATGTTACGAATGGATTTATTGTTCACTGGTAAGTGTTTCTCCACACTTCAACACAGTATGTGAAGTAAGGTAGTACTAATGTACAATATGAGGTACGGAGTGCATTTCCATTCCATTCCTTCCTCACAGAGGAAAATTCCCAATCTGTGAACACTCATTGGCAATAAACTGATTCTAATTCTGAAGTTTTGAGGCTTTTGTAGATTTTTGGTTTTTATATGCTTGATGTGGGCTTTCCACGATAACTTATTATTATAGTGTTATAGCGTTTTGTTATTAATATAGAGTTATATGACATTATAGATGAGCAGTGACAAACTGTTGGCTTCCAGTTCCCTGTGCGTCACGGTAGAAGTGAAGACGTTGCAGTAACACAGGGGGGACAACATTGAACAGCTGCACGTCTGCCTGAAGGAAGCAGCCTCCCCTCGAGTCCCGGTTTGTGGAAGTGACTCAAAATAAACAGGAAATGAACTGGAAGTCTTTTGTCAATGGGGATTTCTTTTAACTTAGTTCCTGTGAATTAATGCATTTTATTTTGGTTCACTTTTCAATGAAACAGAGACAAAGGACAATATTTCAAACGCTTTTGAACCGAGATTAACCAAAACGGGGTCAATTGAAGCAAATTGTCAGGATCCTAGTGTTTGTTTGCTTTTGTTTTTCTCCCCTTGGTGTGTGTTGGTCTGGAGCTGGGCGGAGCCGGAGTCACCATTAACCGGCACACCTGCCAGCCATCAGCCCAGCTCACAGCTCATCGCCAGATTGTTAGCGATGATCCCTACTTTCCAGCGTTCCAGATCGACCTCCCGTGCACTGGCCCTGCCTGATTCCCGGATTCTGTCTACTCGCCTGCTCCTTGAGATTTGTCTGCCTCATCATCCTGACTGTCCGGTGTATGATCTTTGCCTGATCCCTGGAACTGTATCTGTGCCTGCCGCTGCCCTGCTTTGTCTGCTGATCTGAACTCCCTGGTAACTGGAAATAAAGCTCTGTTTTTGTCTGCATTGTGGGTCCAGATCTCAGTTCTTCATGACACAAATGCTTATTTGGAACCGACCCCTTTTCTTTCAATAACACCCTCCCATTTTTGTCCTCCCTTCTCCTCCTCAGGACTGTATCAGTAGACAATACATTTCTATAATAATCCAATTCATTAGGAAATCTCTCTCTCTCTCTCTCTCTTATATATATTATGGCAAACCGTTGAGGAAATTATTATATTGTGAAATTTGAGAATATGGAATGAACTCTGATATAGATGGCCTTGCTTTCCATCTCTTCCATATACAAGGTGGCTCCAATCGGAGGTACCGGTGAACCCATGGCACAACCTTGTAGAATAGAATGGAATAGAATAGAATAGAATAGAATAGAATAGAATGCCAAATGTTTGGCAATGTTGTAGTAGGTGAACAAGTTTATGCTGCTGACGATGGGTCTGAGGGGGGGGGGGGGTACCGTCTGTGTGGATTTTTGGGAAATCCATAGATGCATGGCGTGGCTCCGCCTGTGTGTAGTTGGTTGTAAAGAGGTCTGTCAATGACTTTCTCTTTCTCCAGATGTTGTAGGAGGCTGATGGTTTTCTTCTTGTAACTGCTTTAGGGTCGCACCAGGCAGACCAGTCACCTTGGTGTGGTAGTCGGTCGTGTTCAGTGCTACCGTGCACCTACCTTTATCAGCGGGTAAACTCTGCCCCAACAAGAGTATACGCTTGTTTGTTGGTTCTCTATAATATTTCTTACTTATTCATTTGACTTTTTTTTGCAATTAGACGATTGGATCCATATTAGTTTAATCTACATCCTATTTGACCAACACTGAGTTACGCTACACTGCTTGATGGAGGTTAATGGTATTATTAGCAGGCTCACTGAGTTCAGCATGTGAGTAAGTAAACACAGGTGCAATAAAAAGTTATTGCTGAAGGTTTGTTGAAGTTTTGTCATGAAGCCTCTTCACTTCTGAACTGAATGAGAGGTGAGGTGTTTTCTTTCTTTCTTGTTTTACCTCAAACCTGCACATGTAAGTTATTGCGTGAAGGCATCTTACATTTGTTCACTCATCTCCACTCTCAGACTCAAGCAGAAACCGTGCATCAAAGTAACAGAAGCCTGCTGACTTCAGAGCAAAGCCGCCACCCAGAAATGATCACACCAATGCCATTTGGCTTGGAGGTCTGCAGCTGTAATTCATAACTCATTCTGGAGTAAGCAGAAAACACAGTGTGCTTTGGTCATCCCCCACAAATTTGTTAATTTGAAATTTAAAAAAGCATGAACTTAAGGTCATTCCAAATACACGGCATTTCCTGAAATGGAAAACAGGACGGGTCATCTGGATAAAAGAGTCGGTTTTCAGACATGCTCTTCAAACATGGCAGGAATAGAGCAGTGGATTTACGCACAGGACTTAAAGCGTGTTTTTTACACCTACAACTACACTCTCCCTGACTGAAGCAGCCACTACAGTAAAACAAAGAGGATGTGACTCACTTACAGCGGCCACGAGTACAAAATCGAAACACACACACACACTCCCTCTCTGCAACTGTGTATGAGTCACAGTCGTGTCAGTCAGAAAGTAAAGCTCCTGTTAGCAATCGGTCCACCAAACAAAACCATGGAGGAGAGAGCACAGAAACAAAGTATAAGAGGTTCATTTGGTGCCATTAGTACACCCTGCATGGTGTGTCTGTGTGTGTGTGTGGGGGGGATGGGGTGTGAGAAGTGAGGAACTATGGAGGACAGGGTGTAGCACATGCTTTGGCAATTTGGATGAGCAATTTTTTGATGTTTGTCATACTCCTTCGCCTGCAGCCCAGCCCCAAGATAAACTTGTGCTGTTTGGTTATCTTAATGCGTTTTTAAAGGTGTGGCACCAAGATAAATGGCATGTTCACACAACCACAACTTGAATTGTGTTTTTGAGTTTGTGACTGATGCCCGCATGATAATTGTTCACTGCATTCAATTTTAATTCAGTTTTATTTATATAGCGCCAGATCATAACATAAAGTCATCTCAAGGCACTTTACAGGATTAGCAGGGAAAGACAGAACCCAACTGGACCCACAAGAGCAACGGAGGCAAGGAAAAACTTCCCTTTAACAGGCAGAAACCTTGGACAGAACCTAGGCTCATGGTGGACGGCTATCTGTCTGGCCGGCTGGGTTGAGAGAGAGAGAGAGAGAGAGGGAGAGAGAGGGAGAGAGAATGGCAGGTCGGAGACGAGTCAAGGAGATGGATAGAGAAGTGATAGCGAGACAGAGCAGGAGCAGACAAAAACAAAATGCTAATGCTAGCGACGTGGACATCAGCGCTGAGGCCACAGGTCCAGGTTCTGCAGCACCACGGACAGAAGGACCTGAAAGAGAAAGAGGGACAAACAGAGGGAGAGAGAGAACAAGACTACGGGGAATAGAGACAGATTGCACACATATATTTATAACATGAATAACCTGCATTGATTAACACGCAGCGTATTCCAGAAGCAATAATACAGAGTTGACAGAGGAGCGTGTGTGTGTTTGTGTTTGTGTGTGTGTGTGTGTGTGTGTGTGTCAGATTTGGTATGCCGACATTAACACAGGCTGCAAAAGTGGAATGTGGACTCCCTTCCCAGGCTCAGTGTGTGAGTTATTAAGTGTTATTTGTTTAGGCATACGGAAACCACACACATTTTGGATCAGGCTACACCCTTCATTGGGAATCTGCTTCAAAAAGCATAGATCCTGGTGATGGGGATGGGGGGGGGGGGGGGGTGTCACTGTGAACTCTCAAAATATGCTTTTACTCGTGATTAAGTATGAAATGTAATATCTAAAACTTCACGCTGAGATAGGCTCTTTAAAAGCTAACTGCTCTTTAGCTCGTATTCCAAAGCCATGACTCATAAAGAGAAGAGGAGCTTGAGACAGTAGCAACTGAATCAAAATCTAGTCAGATTTTCATCCATCTTCTGAACCGCTTTGATGATTTCATAGAAAGGTACCAGGTCTCCACCCACTTCAGATTTGTTCAATATATTCAATGTGGAAACGGCTGGTTTGCTGTATGTGTGGCAAACATTATTTGACTCAATGGAACCTTATCTTGGCAAATGGTAACTGCAGCCACCGAGTGAGACCTCGCCTGAACTCATTGTGAAACTCAATGTGCTTTTCAGACATTGCCAAAGGTTTCTACAGAAGAAATAAAATAAAACAAAATTGACAGCCGCTCCTCACAGGGTTCCTCCACAGCGCCGTATCTCTCAGTATCTGTATCTCTCAGCTGTCATGAGGCAGCCTCCTGCCTGTTCTGGAGAAGTTCAAGCCCCTTTTCTTATCTCACTCTCCCACTTCCACTGAATCCAGCACGCCCCTGGCCTCCAGAGAGACGTGTGTGTGTATACTGTGTGTGTGTACAAAGGGAGGAGGAATGGGTGGGTGACTGATATTGGGCACATCCTTATATGTTTGTTTATAATATTAGCGCATTAGCTCTGGTCGCCTGCAGCCAGCTCACTTTTCCTGGAAGAGCATGACCTTTGTGACGCCGCTCATGCCGCTGGCATGTTTGCTATGTATAAAGAGTGATGAGCCAGACAAGGCGCCCTGGCACCAATGTTGTTGAGTAACTAGCAGGATATATCTATATGCATAAGTGAGTAATGATGCATGTAGAGCCTAAATGCAATACCTTTTTACATTTACATTCTGTATTAGGATTTATGGCTCATATATTTGTCATTAGTGAATCATACGAGTCTATCAGCAAGTTATTTAAGCAAGCATAATTTAATATTTCATTATACTTTATACAACAACAGGAGCTTGTATAGGTCTTATGAGTCCACTAACAGAAGTAAGCAGCTCTACTTCTTTTTACTTCTGTTAGTGGGATACACTGCATTTCGCTATGTATCCTGTGGATGTGTAATAGTATTGGGTGCTTGATGACTTAGAGAAGACCTGGGCATTGTGCGGCCCTTTGGTTGACTCTAACCGGCCCCTGTAAGGTTAATTAGAAACTAGAAAATAAATGCATTTTCTGATTTTATCTCATGCATGGACTAAAGCTGCATAGCTTTTATTTTTGAACTTGTTTTTTCACATATTTGGTTTAGTTTATTGTTTGTTTCCAGCAGAAGAATAAAATAAAATAAAATAAAATAAATACTACCTTTATGTGCATAAGAAACCATAATTCGGTAAAAAATAATCAATATGTCCAAGGCAAAACACTAAAAATAACACAATAAATAACAAATAATTAATTATATAGTGCTCAAAAAGGAGTGGGAAAAATATAACTTATTAAATCCCACCCCCATTATACAACTAACACATCAAATCTATTTTATTTAAAGATGAAACATGTAAACCAATAGGTGCGCTAAGTTGACTCTACGTTGTTCTAAGCCGGTCAGAAGACTTTACCCCTAAATTATGTCAGATCACGCTATAAAAAGAAAGGTTGATGCCGAATGCAGAGTCCTCACCAAAGCATGGGATGCTAAGTATTTACTTACTGAAGTCAAAGCTAGCGCCATGTGTTTAGAGAGCAGATTGCGACGTTTGAGTCGGTATTACTGGACGAGACACGCTGATAAATACAAACGCATGACCAATGACAAAAGAGCGCAAAAATCGGTTCAGTTCAGTTTTGTTTAATTCTTTTTCTGGAGAAGTCCAAGCCCTTTTCTCATCTCACTCTCCCACTTCCACTGAAACCAGCACACCCTGGGCTTCCACAGAGGCCCCTCACTGAGAACAGTGCGTACAGTGAAAAACCCTGGTTCCAGCTAACTGGCAAACGCAAGCATGGAAGGAAGGCAATATTATCAGTCATGCACATGTGTACACACAGACACACACACACACACACACACTTATTTAGTGTTGTGAGGGCAATTTAATTTAACTACAATCACTCCTATGCCTCTACACCCACAAAATATTCCTCAGTAATCTTTTAAGATAATAAGAGGTGAGAGGAAACAAATTATAGGGTCAGTGTCGATAAAAGCTCTAGAGCTCTAAGGCCACATTCATTAATGTTATTTGGAGATATACATTCAGTGCTATACCACTAAGTCATACATGACTACCTTTGGTGCGCCATAAAAAAGAAAAGTCATAATGGGATGTTGGAAAGGTCTCAGTCATCATTTTTAGGCCTTTTTCATTGGTTTGCAGCATATAGAAATGAATGAAAAGCAAGGGGATGGACCTTTAAGCTCTCTGTTGATGCCTGGAGAATGTTTCTGAAGCCTAAGGAATGCACTGACATCATCGTTCAGGATTCTGCCAGGGCTGAAGAGCTGGGAGTAGTTAGAAGGAAAAGCCCAACTGAATCTACTCAGTGTCCTCCCTATGCACCATTATGACATTCTCATACTGTACAGTGCTGATATATGAACGCCAAGAGATGACACTTCCCTGCTGTGAGCATGAGGTTGTAGAGTTTAATGAAAGCCTCCTGTGTATGGTGAGAATTGTTAAATATTACGCTTGCAAATTTAGGACATACTATCATTCACATTGTAATATTGTCAAGGTTTGTTTTGTTCCCCGCTTCACGGGACACAAAACAACCACCCCCTGTGACACAGCAGAGCTAGGTATCAAACAGGGGAGAGTCCTGTGTAACATTTTAGATTTTAGTAATAGTATTTAGTGTTACTTTTACTGCAAATTTTAATCATTGTAAAGCAGTGCTTCTCAATTATTTTCTGTCGCACCCCCCCCCCCCCCCCAAAAACAACTCTTGCATCCTTATTAACATACAAAGAAATATGAAAAAGAAAGAAATATAGATCAACTTACAACAAATAATAATTTTATTACCATTTTTTGTAGTCTGCAACAGAAAATATTTGAAGTGCATCAATTTGCCTGAAATTTTAATCCTTAAACTACAATTTATACAAATAAATAATAAATTATATTATAATAATAAATAATAAAAATAACAATACATTAAAATTGATCAGCAACATTAACTTGGGATCACAAAATATAAAACACTTATACCTATATAACCTATAAAACCAAAATGAAAAACCAATTGTGCTTTTAGCAAAATGAGGAAGTCAGGTCTTCTTCTCCCACCGGAGTCACGGTGAAGCCAACCGCTACGGACGCTACGTCATATTTCCTCGTCTTTGCTTTCGACTGAC
>NW_027180891.1:0-25000 GCF_040956055.1 Brachionichthys hirsutus | reverse complement strand
CGGCAGTTGCTGGATGTGTCCGGCATTAAATGGGAATCTGTCGTGTGCAGGTTCTGCTGCGAGGAGGAACAACGGATTGGTGCTGCGGGTGTCCTGGAGATCAAGTCCAACCCGTTCTTTGAGGGGGTGGACTACGACCACATCAGGTGTGGAATGCTAGCACATGTTCATGCTAAATGCCGTCACAGAATATTCAATCATAATGTCCTGGTTAACGGGGAAGATTGGGCAACGTCTTACGCGTGTAAGCTTTAATAGGATTTATTGATCAGTTTAATCACTTAATCTATTAATGCCTATGCCAAGGCGGATATTATGTCATCACTGGCGTAGTTTTGTTTGTTTGTGTGTCTGTCTCACTGTTAGCAAGATAACTCAAAAGGTTACAGACTGATCTGGATGAAATCTTCAGGCAGTGTTGTGAATGTTACCTGGAACAGATGATTATAATTATGGTGATAATCCAGAACAGATTCTGGATCACCGAAATGCTCCGCTATCAGTCAAAGGAGCTTCAAAATGTGTTTCTCAATATCTCTGTTGATTATTGACCGATGTTCATGGAATTTGAAACAGTTGTGTAAGGTGGGGGCCTCGATCCTACCAACGGATTTCCTACGGATCGGATCGAAATTGTGGATGCGTTCCCGGTTTTTCAAAAAAAATAGTGATACACATTGCGTTTAGCAGGATTACAGATAGACTGCTGGATGGATCTTGTTCCGGGGGGGGGGGGGGGGGTCTGAAGATGGGTCTTGGTCTAACTTGGATCCCATCAAATTTTGAGAGCGATCCAGATACCTGTCTGGATACAAAATAAATAATCCAGATTTTCCCATTTACTGTACATTTCCAAAAGTCATGTCTTGTAAAATCTGCATTCAAGTCACTCACCAAAAATCCGTCAAAGGGTCCGATATGAACTATCATGTAAAGTCTCTTCTGGATTGGCTCCAGAATGAGGCCGGGAAAAAGATATTAAATTTTAAACCCATTTATGGATTCAAGAATCAGTTACAAATAACACCTCGGATTCACTTTTTATGGTTGGTGTATAAAGATACCAAGAACGATTTCTAAATTTTGATGATGATCCAGATCATCTTGTGGACTGTGTAGAATCCTGTTAGGAGGGGAGTGAGCTGCTTGGCGGAGGTCTGCGCTCTGAGTGCTTTTCTAGTTCCATCCATCCATCCATTACCTTCCGCTTATCCGGGGCCGGGTCGCGGGGGCAGCCCAAGCAGGGAAACCCAGACTTCCCTCTCCCCCTCCACTTCCTCTAGCTCTTCCGGGGGGATCCCGAGGCGTTCCCAGGCCAGCCGAGAGACATAGTCTCTCCAGCGTGTCCTGGGTCTTCCCCGTGGTCTCCTCCCGGTAGGACGTACCCTGAACACCTCACCAGGGAGGCGTTCAGGAGGCATCCTGAATAGATGCACCTCATCTGGCTCCTCTCAACGCGGAGGAGCAGCGGCTCTACTCCGAGCTCCTCCCGGATGACTGAGCTTCTCACCCTATCTCTAAGGGAGAGCCCAGCCCCCCTACGGAGGAAGCTCATTTCAGCCACTTGTACCCGGGATCTCGTTCTTTGGGTCACTCCCCAAAGCTCGTGACCGTAGGTGAGGGTAGGAACGGAGATCGACCGGTAAATCGAGAGCTTCGCCTTTCGGCTCAGCTCTCTCTTCACCATGACGGATCTGTGCAGAGTCCGCATCACTGCAGACGCTGCACCGATCCGTCTGTCGATCTCTCGCTCCATCCTTCCCTCACTCGTGAACAAGACCCCGAGGTACTTGAACTCCTCCACTTGGGGCAGGATCTCCTCCCCGACCTGGGGGGTGCACTCCACCCTTTTCTGACTTTCTAGTTTTATAACTGAAATGTAAAAATGTTCGGTCACAAAAACTTCTGTTTTGTTTTTTACAGGACTAGACAGAAACGAGTGTTTGAAATGAAATTGTTTGTCAACTGGAAAGTAGGAATGCTATTGCAAAAATATACAATTAGGATGCATAATTTCAAAATGAGTGAATAGAAGAGAAATCTAACTCAAATCTGGATTTGTTGTCACTCGCAGCCGTTTTCTCGCATTTTGACCGATATTTCAGGACCCAGAGAATATTGTGTGTTACCTACCGAAAGGAAGGCAGGGAAAATGGGTTGTTTCTACCTTTTTCAATTCTTTAGTTATTGGAGAGATGGAGGGAGGGGGCAGAGTTCAGAAAGAGAGTTCTGGGGAATGAGCTGCTTGGCGGAGGTTTGTGCTTTGTCACTTGCAGTCACCACATGTGGCATTCTTTACTTTCACTTTTGCACTGTGCTGAAGATGGAAGGCGAATGCTTTTATAACCTTTATTCTAACCGCGATTGGTTTTCCAGAGAGAGGCCTGCTGCCATTCCCATCGAGATCAAAAGCATTGATGACACTTCAAACTTCGATGAATTCCCTGATTCGGACATCCTCACGCCGACGGGTAATCTGCCTGCTGCTGTTGAATGAAAGGCAGCTTTCCGTCCATCTTGATCTGAACTAAACCCGTCATTCTTTCTTCTAGCCGCCCCTGTCTTGAATCAGACTGAGGTTGACCTGAAAAACAAGGACTGGGTCTTCATCAACTACACATACAAGCGCTTTGAAGGCCTGACTGCTCGGGGATCGATACCAACCTACATGAAGTCCAGCAAGAGATGAAACCGTTGAAGCAAGCTTTCAGCCGGCGCCGCGGCAGGCGTTCCACAGATACTCTGGAATGCCTAAGCCCTGACAGCAGAACTCGCTAGCCGACTGATGAGGCTTCTGGTCATAGGGGCCACTGCTAGTAGTAATAATGAGGCAAATGTTTTCGGTTGCTTTCCACCGTAGGAGCTGCTGCCTTCATTCCTGCAGTTCTTCACTTTGATGTTTCTGAATTGGGATTACAGGGACTAGAATTCTGCACACGCTGACACCAGCATCATATACATTCCCTCTCCGTGAACCAGCAATGTTTTCTCACACATATCAAGGGGTCTTTCTTACGAATCCGGGCATCTACTTGACTTAGTCGTTCACATGAAACGCTGCATTAAACCGCCGAGGCGTTATTCAGGGATTTCTGTTCAATCACAGCTCGCTGCGAGGCTTTGCTTTAAGCACCGCTGTCTGACCAAAGAATGAGCTGAATGTTGCTGCTTCATCTGTCCTGTTACTTTTCGCAACCTGTTGTTTTATTGGTTATTTCAAGACCTTTTTTAAAAAAAAGTTTGAATATACGAGACCGACTCCTTTCACTGACGCTTTGTACATTTTGATGATGTGTATGACACTTGAAACGAGAAGATGGGGTCTCTGAACTTAAGATAGAATTTCTGCAGAGGCTTTTTTTTAAAACCTTTTGGAGCCGAGTTGCGTAGAACAGTCGGGTAAGATGTTCTGACCAATATTTAGATCCTCCTGTTGCTTCCAAAACAGCCGTGAACCGTCGCGCCATGGACTCCGCTAGGCCCCTGACGGTGTGCTGTGTACAGGCCAGTGTGAAGAAACTTTAAACTGTGTGAGGAATAGTCAAAACGGCTACTAAGGGAAGGTTGTGGGCCAGTTTCATGTCGCAGGTCACACACCGTGGCAAGAAGACTGGAAGCTCTCTGCCAGGCAAAGGTTAAGAGCAGATGGACGATTCAAGATTTCATTTTTGCCTGATCTCGGTTCGTTCAGGTAGTTTCGTTGATGAAGCACCTCCTTTATAGAAGAGCGCTTAGCATTGCTTCTTTCTACGACCATTTTTAACCGACGGTCATTTGATGCGTCATTTTAAAGCACTGAACTTACACGTCGACGGCAAGAGCTGTTTGTAACTGAGTGTGTCGGTGCACAACAGTTTAGAACAAGTCCTGTGTGTGAACGCGTCACACTCAGTCTGAGTGTGTTTTCCTCACCAGTGTGCGCGACCACGCCGAAGGTTACGATGCAGGATTTGTTCTGTCTGATGTTGCTGTTGCATTTTCTGCTATATGACAATGAACGAATGCAAATACTGTGTTGTGTCCTCCTTCACTGTTACTGGATGGCTTCAGGCGGAACTATTAACTTGAGATGTAATTCCTATCCTGAATACCAAACAAAGTCAGAACACACATCGCCCAAAAAGTAAAAACGATATATATGAATTAAAATCGAGAGGATGGATGCTTTAAATAAGTCACATTTAAAAGAATGCTCCGCAGGTAGGATGTGAGAGAAGGAGAGGTTCTTACGCTCCACATGTTACTGCAGTTTTCAGACTGAAACCAGCAAAATGACCTGAAAACAAGGTGAAACTGTCAGAACAAGCTTCTTCTGGCAGAGCCTGACAAAAGGACATGTTCCTGCAGATTTCAGACGGAAAAGTGGGTGTGACTTGCGTTGACGACGTTATGGACGTGTAAAGGTTTAATTTTGTCATATCTCAGGAACGGAAGGTTGGACAATTATGAGAGACATGGCTGGGGTTAGGGCTGGGATTAGTTGTAGGGTAAGGGTTAGGTTTAAGGTTAGTTGTAGGCAGGTTACTCAAGATCAGTAATATATTACTTATTACTAATTACTTGCTGGACATTACTTTACTTATTACGTCCTGCAAAAAGTAACTAGTTATTTATCACTTTAAGTTAATTTTTCTACTTGCCCTAAATAATTGAATCCTTTCTCCCCTAAAGTATTTGCATGTTCAACATCAGCAGATGTTTCTTCTCTTTTCTACAGCTGACATTGTAACTTCTCATTGTTGGTTTAACGCCAAACAGGTTCCTGAACACACTGTCAAATTTAGTAGAGGTCATAAGTCTCCCTCTGCTGGGGGAGTTAATGAATAAAGTTTTTCACGACTTGTGTGAGTGACAGCCTGCAGTACACAGTTTACGAGGAAGGGGGCGCTGCTAAGGGGGCTTTGGAAGGCGGGTTTGAAGCTGGAAAAGGCCTTAACACGCCTTGAAGTGATGGCCACTATATGTTTACTGAATCATAAGACAGTATTGTTTTAAGAATGTACTCATGATGTGTAACTAATATTTGATGTGTTATGATTGTACTGGTACAAATACGCATGATGTGTACTGAATGTTTTAATTGATGTGGTTTGTAGCAATGAATGTACTGAGAATGTTATATGGGAATCTTATGCTGGGGGCAAAAGTAGTGGGAACAAGGCATGACCATATCAGGAGGGACGGAGAGGGGGAGTGGTGAGAAGGGGGGCTGACAGAGGCCCCTCCAACGCTCCCTGCTGGCTGACTGGAGGAAGGAACACGTGATCATGGGACCTTCCCCCTGAGGGACGAACAAAAGTGATCGGAGGACAGGAAAGGGCGGAGATATCGAGACCTCCCTGCTCAGAGGGCAGCTCGCATGTACTCTCAGGAGTGAGTGCATGGCAGGACGAAACGACATCGGTTCACCACCTCACACTGGCCGTTGTGGAGACGGAGCCTCATTCGGCAGCTCGTGCTCGTTACCTGTTTATCACCCGAGTCCCTGAGGGCCAGGCAGCTGCCGAAAACATCTACAGGTTCCAAAAGCATTTATTAAGTCATAAATGAATCCACCATAAAACGCTGTCCTGAGGGTCCACACCGGTTGCCGGAGTCAACAACACGACATGACGAGACCTGAACACATGACATGACGAGACCCGAACACATGACATGATGAGACCCGAACACATGACATGATGAGACCTGAACACGCGACATGACGAGACCTGAACACATGACATGACGAGACCTGAACACATGACATGATGAGACCTGAACACGCGACATGGCGAGAGCTGAACACATGACATGACGAGACCTGAACACATGACATGATGAGACCTGAACACATGACATGATGAGACCCGAACACACGACGTGACGAGAGCTGAACACATGACATGACGAGACCTGAACACATGACGTCACACGACGTGACGAGACCCGAACACACGACGTGACGAGACCTGAACACATGACATGTTCGGGTCTCGTCATGTCGTGTTGTTGAGTCCGGCAACCGAGGGCCACTATTCAGCCCCTCGGATTGAACAACCGAAAGGAAGCCCCCTCGGTCGCTCATGTTGAAGCATTCGCCCGTTCTCTATCTGCCATTGAACTTAACCCCTGCCCTATCTAAACCCCACAGCGCCGCGGACCTGGAGAGACCCCCTCTTTGCTGGATCCACGCTCCGTGGGGACGGGTCTAGAAAGCAGACTGCTTCGATGGAGTGCGGTGCAACTTGTCACGACGGGACTCTTTGAGGATCCGGTGAGGACCCTCAGGACAGCGTTTTGTGGAAAAAAAATGGTGGATTCATTTATGACTTAAATGCTTTTGGAACCTGTAGATGTTTTCAGTTTTCAGACTGAAATCAGCCAAATGACCTGAAAACAAGTAGAAACTGTCAGAACAAGCTTCTTCTTTGATTCGTGCTCGTCTGTTTTTAAGGTCGGTGGCGTAAACTCGATCCATTCCGTTTGTTGTTGTTTTGCTGCCCGCTCGCACCACGGAGGCGGACTGTCTGTCCGTTAAAATCAAATTCTTCTGGCAGAGTCTTCCTCTGTCAGAAGATGTTACTGCAGTGTTCAGACTGAAATCAGTAAAATGACCTCAAAACAAGTTGAAACTGTCAGAACAAGCTTCTTCTGGCAGAGCCTGACAAAAAAACATGTTCCTGCAGATTTCAGACTGGAATCAACAAAATGACCTGAAAACAAGTTGAAACTGTCAGAACAAGCTTCTTCCGGCAGATGCTGACAAAAGGACATGCGACTGCATTTTTCATACAAAAATCATCCATATGACCTCAAAACAAGTTGAAACTGTCAGAACAAGCTTCTTCTGGCAGAGCCTGACAAAAGGACATGTTCCTGCAGATTTCAGACTGGAATTAGTGAAATGACCTGTAAACAAGTTGAAACTGTCAGAACAAGCTTCTTCCGGCAGATGCTGACAAAGGACATGTTACTGCAGTGTTCAGACTGGAATTAGTAAATGACCTGTAAACAAGTTGAAACTGTCAGAACAAGCTTCTTCCGGCAGATGCTGACAAAGGACATGTTACTGCAGTGTTCAGACTGGAATTAGTAAATGACCTGTAAACAAGTTGAAACTGTCAGAACAAGCTTCTTCCGGCAGATGCTGACAAAAGGACATGCGACTGCATTTTTCAGACTGAAAGAAGAAAAATGACCTGAAAACCAGTTGAAACTGTCAGAACAAGCTTCTTCCGGCAGATGCTGACAAAGGACATGTTACTGCAGTGTTCAGACTGGAATTAGTAAATGACCTGTAAACAAGTTGAAACTGTCAGAACAAGCTTCTTCCGGCAGATGCTGACAAAAGGACATGCTACTGCATTTTTCAGACTGAAAGAAGAAAAATGACCTCAAAACAAGTTGAAACTGTCAGAACAAGCTTCTTCCGGCAGATGCTGACAAAGGACATGTTACTGCAGTGTTCAGACTGGAATTAGTGAAATGACCTGTAAACAAGTTGAAACTGTCAGAACAAGCTTCTTCCGGCAGATGCTGACAAAAGGACATGCTACTGCATTTTTCAGACTGAAAAAAGAAAAATGACCTCAAAACAAGTTGAAACTGTCAGAACAAGCTTCTTCCGGCAGATGCTGACAAAGGACATGTTACTGCAGTGTTCAGACTGGAATTAGTGAAATGACCTGTAAACAAGTTGAAACTGTCAGAACAAGCTTCTTCCGGCAGATGCTGACAAAAGGACATGTTAGTGCAGTGTTCAGACTGAAAGAAGAAAAATGACCTCAAAACAAGTTGAAACTGTCAGAACAAGCTTCTTCTGGCAGAGCCTGACAAAAAAACATGTTCCTGCAGATTTCAGACTGGAATTAGTGAAATGACCTGTAAACAAGTTGAAACTGGCAGAACAACCTTCAACTCTTGCAGAAGAGCTGCCTATACCTGTAAAGTGAGACAGCTGTCTGTTCTGATCTGGTGCAATATATCTTAAAATTAATTAAATTATTTATTTATTTATTTATTTTTAAATCCATTTATTTATTTATTTATAAATTTATTTATTTAGTTATTTTTAAATTTATTTATTTATTATTATTATTATTTTTTTTTTGACTGAAGAGTTTTCCAAACGGACAGGAGACGCTGTCTGGCCGGATGTGCTTGGATTTTTGGAAATTATACACAGTGTTGAAACTGTCAGAAGAAGCTTCTTCCGGCAGATGCTGACAAAAGGACATGCTACTGCATTTTTCAGACTGAAAGAAGAAAAATGACCTCAAAACAAGTTGAAACTGTCAGAACAAGCTTCTTCCGGCAGATGCTGACAAAGGGACATGCTACTGCATTTTTCAGACTGAAAGAAGAAAAATGACCTCAAAACAAGTTGAAACTGTCAGAACAAGCTTCTTCCGGCAGATGCTGACAAAAGGACATGCTACTGCATTTTTCAGACTGAAAGAAGAAAAATGACCTCAAAACAAGTTGAAACTGTCAGAACAAGCTTCTTCCGGCAGATGCTGACAAAGGACATGTTACTGCAGTGTTCAGACTGAAAGAAGAAAAATGACCTCAAAACAAGTTGCAACTGTTAGAACAAGCTTCTTCTGGTAGAGCATGACAAAAAAACATGTTCCTGCAGATTTCAGACTGGAATTAGTAAATGACCTGTAAACAAGTTGAAACTGTCAGAACAAGCTTCTTCCGGCAGATGCTGACAAAAGGACATGCGACTGCATTTTTCAGACTGAAAGAAGAAAAATGACCTGAAAACCAGTTGAAACTGTCAGAACAAGCTTCTTCCGGCAGATGCTGACAAAAGGACATGTTACTGCATTTTTCAGACTGAAAGAAGAAAAATGACCTCAAAACAAGTTGAAACTGTCAGAACAAGCTTCTTCTGGCAGAGCATGACAAAAAACATGTTCCTGCAGATTTCAGACTGGAATTAGTGAAATGACCTGTAAACAAGTTGAAACTGGCAGAACAACCTTCTCCTCTTGCAGAAGAGCTGCCTATACCTGTAAAGTGAGACAGCTGTCTGTTCTGATCTGGTGCAATATAACTTAAAATTAATTAAATTATTTATTTATTTATTTATTTATTTTTAAATTTATTTATTTAGTTATTTTTAAATTTATTTATTTAGTTATTTTTAAATTTATTTATTTATTTATTTTTAAATTTATTTATTTATTTATTTTTGAATGTATTTATTTTTAAATTTATTTATTTATTATTATTATTATTATTGTTATGACTGAAGAGTTTTCCAGACGGACAGGAGACGCTGTCTGGCCGGATGTGCTTGGCGAGAGACCTTCCGTGTGATTTTTGGAAATTATACACAGTGTTGAAACTGTCAGAAGAAGCTTGTTCCGGCAGATGCTGACAAAAGGACATGCTACTGCATTTTTCATACAAAAATCATCCAAATGACCTCAAAACAAGTTGAAACTGTCAGAACAAGCTTCTTCCGGCAGATGCTGACAAAAGGACATGCGACTGCATTTTTCATACAAAAATCATCCAAATGACCTCAAAACAAGTTGAAACTGTCAGAACAAGCTTCTTCTGGCAGAGCCTGACAAAAGGACATGCGACTGCATTTTTCATACAAAAATCATCCATATGACCTGTAAACAAGTTGAAACTGGCAGAACAACCTTCTCCTCTTGCAGAAGAGCTGCCTATACCTGTAAAGTGAGACAGCTGTCTGTTCTGATCTGGTGCAATATAACTTAAAATTAATTAAATTATTTATTTATTTATTTTTAAATTTATTTATTTATTTATTTTTAAATTTATTTATTTATTTATTTATTTTTAAATTTATTTATTTATTTATTTATTTTTAAATTTATTTATTTATTATTATTATTAATATTTTTATGACTGAAGAGTTTTCCAGACGGACAGGAGACGCTGTCTGGCCGGATGTGCTTGGCGAGAGACCTTCCGTGTGATTTTTGAAAATTATACACAGTGTTGAAACTGTCAGAAGAAGCTTCTTCCGGCAGATGCTGACAAAAGGACATGCTACTGCATTTTTCAGACTGAAAGAAGAAAAATGACCTCAAAACAAGTTGAAACTGTCAGAACAAGCTTCTTCCGGCAGATGCTGACAAAAGGACATGCTACTGCATTTTTCAGACTGAAAGAAGAAAAATGACCTCAAAACAAGTTGAAACTGTCAGAACAAGCTTCTTCCGGCAGATGCTGACAAAAGGACATGCGACTGCATTTTTCATACAAAAATCATCCAAATGACCTCAAAACAAGTTGAAACTGTCAGAACAAGCTTCTTCTGGCAGAGCCTGACAAAAGGACATGCGACTGCATTTTTCATACAAAAATTATCCATATGACCTCAAAACAAGTTGAAACTGTCAGAACAAGCTTCTTCTGGCAGAGCCTGACAAAAGGACATGCGACTGCATTTTTCATACAAAAATCATCCAAATGACCTCAAAACAAGTTGAAGCTGTCAGAACACGCTTCTTCCGGCAGATGCTGACAAAAGGACATGCGACTGCATTTTTCATACAAAAATCATCCAAATGACCTCAAAACAAGTTGAAACTGTCAGAACAAGCTTGTTCCGGCAGATGCTGACAAAAGGACATGCGACTGCATTTTTCATACAAAAATCATCCAAATGACCTCAAAACAAGTTGAAACTGTCAGAAAAAGCTTCTTCTGGCAGAGCCTGACAAAAGGACATGTTCCTGCAGATTTCAGACTGGAATTAGTGAAATGACCTGTAAACAAGTTGAAACTGGCAGAACAACCTTCTCCTCTTGCAGAAGAGCTGCCTATACCTGTAAAGTGAGACAGCTGTCTGTTCTGATCTGGTGCAATATAACTTAAAATTAATTAAATTATTTATTTATTTATTTATTTTTAAATTTATTTATTTATTTATTTTTAAATTTATTTATTTATTTTTAAATTTATTTATTTATTTATTTTTAAATTTATTTATTTATTATTATTATTAATATTTTTATGACTGAAGAGTTTTCCAGACGGACAGGAGACGCTGTCTGGCCGGATGTGCTTGGCGAGAGACCTTCCGTGTGATTTTTGAAAATTATACACAGTGTTGAAACTGTCAGAAGAAGCTTCTTCCGGCAGATGCTGACAAAAGGACATGCTACTGCATTTTTCAGACTGAAAGAAGAAAAATGACCTCAAAACAAGTTGAAACTGTCAGAACAAGCTTCTTCCGGCAGATGCTGACAAAAGGACATGCGACTGCATTTTTCATACAAAAATCATCCAAATGACCTCAAAACAAGTTGAAGCTGTCAGAACAAGCTTCTTCCGGCAGATGCTGACAAAAGGACATGCGACTGCATTTTTCATACAAAAATCATCCAAATGACCTCAAAACAAGTTGAAACTGTCAGAACAAGCTTGTTCCGGCAGATGCTGACAAAAGGACATGCGACTGCATTTTTCATACAAAAATCATCCAAATGACCTCAAAACAAGTTGAAACTGTCAGAAAAAGCTTCTTCTGGCAGAGCCTGACAAAAGGACATGCGACTGCATTTTTCATACAAAAATCATCCAAATGACCTCAAAACAAGTTGAAACTGTCAGAACAAGCTTCTTCTGGCAGAGCCTGACAAAAGGACATGCGACTGCATTTTTCATACAAAAATCATCCATATGACCTCAAAACAAGTTGAAACTGTCAGAACAAGCTTCTTCTGGCAGAGCCTGACAAAAGGACATGCGACTGCATTTTTCATACAAAAATCATCCATATGACCTCAAAACAAGTTGAAACTGTCAGAACAAGCTTCTTCTGGCAGAGCCTGACAAAAGGACATGCGACTGCATTTTTCATACAAAAATCATCCACATGACCTCAAAACAAGTTGAAACTGTCAGAACAAGCTTCTTCCGGCAGATGCTGACAAAAGGACATGCGACTGCATTTTTCATACAAAAATCATCCAAATGACCTCAAAACAAGTTGAAATTTTCAGAACAAGCTTCTTCTGGCAGAGCCTGACAAAAGGACATGCGACTGCATTTTTCATACAAAAATCATCCATATGACCTCAAAACAAGTTGAAACTGTCAGAACAAGCTTCTTCTGGCAGAGCCTGACAAAAGGACATGTTCCTGCAGATTTCAGACTGGAATTAGTGAAATGACCTGTAAACAAGTTGAAACTGGCAGAACAACCTTCTCCTCTTGCAGAAGAGCTGCCTATACCTGTAAAGTGAGACAGCTGTCTGTTCTGATCTGGTGCAATATAACTTAAAATTAATTAAATTATTTATTTATTTATTTATTTATTTTTAAATTTATTTATTTATTTATTTTTAAATTTATTTATTTATTTAGTTTTGAATGTATTTATTTTTAAATTTATTTATTTATTATTATTATTAATATTTTTATGACTGAAGAGTTTTCCAGACGGACAGGAGACGCTGTCTGGCCGGATGTGCTTGGCGAGAGACCTTCCGTGTGATTTTTGAAAATTATACACAGTGTTGAAACTGTCAGAAGAAGCTTCTTCCGGCAGATGCTGACAAAAGGACATGCTACTGCATTTTTCAGACTGAAAGAAGAAAAATGACCTCAAAACAAGTTGAAACTGTCAGAACAAGCTTCTTCCGGCAGATGCTGACAAAAGGACATGCGACTGCATTTTTCATACAAAAATCATCCAAATGACCTCAAAACAAGTTGAAGCTGTCAGAACAAGCTTCTTCCGGCAGATGCTGACAAAAGGACATGCGACTGCATTTTTCATACAAAAATCATCCAAATGACCTCAAAACAAGTTGAAACTGTCAGAACAAGCTTGTTCCGGCAGATGCTGACAAAAGGACATGCGACTGCATTTTTCATACAAAAATCATCCAAATGACCTCAAAACAAGTTGAAACTGTCAGAACAAGCTTCTTCTGGCAGAGCCTGACAAAAGGACATGCGACTGCATTTTTCATACAAAAATCATCCATATGACCTCAAAACAAGTTGAAACTGTCAGAACAAGCTTCTTCTGGCAGAGCCTGACAAAAGGACATGCGACTGCATTTTTCATACAAAAATCATCCAAATGACCTCAAAACAAGTTGAAACTGTCAGAACAAGCTTCTTCTGGCAGAGCCTGACAAAAGGACATGCGACTGCATTTTTCATACAAAAATCATCCAAATGACCTCAAAACAAGTTGAAACTGTCAGAACAAGCTTCTTCTGGCAGAGCCTGACAAAAGGACATGCGACTGCATTTTTCATACAAAAATCATCCAAATGACCTCAAAACAAGTTGAAACTGTCAGAACAAGCTTCTTCTGGCAGAGCCTGACAAAAGGACATGCGACTGCATTTTTCATACAAAAATCATCCAAATGACCTCAAAACAAGTTGAAACTGTCAGAACAAGCTTCTTCTGGCAGAGCCTGACAAAAGGACATGCGACTGCATTTTTCATACAAAAATCATCCAAATGACCTCAAAACAAGTTGAAACTGTCAGAACAAGCTTCTTCTGGCAGAGCCTGACAAAAGGACATGTTCCTGCAGATTTCAGACTGGAATTAGTGAAATGACCTGTAAACAAGTTGAAACTGGCAGAACAACCTTCTCCTCTTGCAGAAGAGCTGCCTATACCTGTAAAGTGAGACAGCTGTCTGTTCTGATCTGGTGCAATATAACTTAAAATTAATTAAATTATTTATTTATTTATTTATTTTTAAATTTATTTATTTATTTATTTTTAAATTTATTTATTTATTTAGTTTTGAATTTATTTATTTTTAAATTTATTTATTTATTATTATTATTAATATTTTTATGACTGAAGAGTTTTCCAGACGGACAGGAGACGCTGTCTGGCCGGATGTGCTTGGCGAGAGACCTTCCGTGTGATTTTTGAAAATTATACACAGTGTTGAAACTGTCAGAAGAAGCTTCTTCCGGCAGATGCTGACAAAAGGACATGCTACTGCATTTTTCAGACTGAAAGAAGAAAAATGACCTCAAAACAAGTTGAAACTGTCAGAACAAGCTTCTTCCGGCAGATGCTGACAAAAGGACATGCAACTGCATTTTTCATACAAAAATCATCCAAATGACCTCAAAACAAGTTGAAGCTGTCAGAACAAGCTTCTTCCGGCAGATGCTGACAAAAGGACATGCGACTGCATTTTTCATACAAAAATCATCCAAATGACCTCAAAACAAGTTGAAACTGTCAGAACAAGCTTGTTCCGGCAGATGCTGACAAAAGGACATGCGACTGCATTTTTCATACAAAAATCATCCAAATGACCTCAAAACAAGTTGAAACTGTCAGAAAAAGCTTCTTCTGGCAGAGCCTGACAAAAGGACATGCGACTGCATTTTTCATACAAAAATCATCCAAATGACCTCAAAACAAGTTGAAACTGTCAGAACAAGCTTCTTCTGGCAGAGCCTGACAAAAGGACATGCGACTGCATTTTTCATACAAAAATCATCCATATGACCTCAAAACAAGTTGAAACTGTCAGAACAAGCTTCTTCTGGCAGAGCCTGACAAAAGGACATGCGACTGCATTTTTCATACAAAAATCATCCATATGACCTCAAAACAAGTTGAAACTGGCAGAACAACCTTCTCCTCTTGCAGAAGAGCTGCCTATACCTGTAAAGTGAGACAGCTGTCTGTTCTGATCTGGTGCAATATAACTTAAAATTAATTAAATTATTTATTTATTTATTTATTTATTTTTAAATTTATTTATTTATTTATTTTTAAATTTATTTATTTATTTAGTTTTGAATGTATTTATTTTTAAATTTATTTATTTATTATTATTATTAATATTTTTATGACTGAAGAGTTTTCCAGACGGACAGGAGACGCTGTCTGGCCGGATGTGCTTGGCGAGAGACCTTCCGTGTGATTTTTGAAAATTATACACAGTGTTGAAACTGTCAGAAGAAGCTTCTTCCGGCAGATGCTGACAAAAGGACATGCTACTGCATTTTTCAGACTGAAAGAAGAAAAATGACCTCAAAACAAGTTGAAACTGTCAGAACAAGCTTCTTCCGGCAGATGCTGACAAAAGGACATGCGACTGCATTTTTCATACAAAAATCATCCAAATGACCTCAAAACAAGTTGAAGCTGTCAGAACAAGCTTCTTCCGGCAGATGCTGACAAAAGGACATGCGACTGCATTTTTCATACAAAAATCATCCAAATGACCTCAAAACAAGTTGAAACTGTCAGAACAAGCTTGTTCCGGCAGATGCTGACAAAAGGACATGCGACTGCATTTTTCATACAAAAATCATCCAAATGACCTCAAAACAAGTTGAAACTGTCAGAACAAGCTTCTTCTGGCAGAGCCTGACAAAAGGACATGCGACTGCATTTTTCATACAAAAATCATCCATATGACCTCAAAACAAGTTGAAACTGTCAGAACAAGCTTCTTCTGGCAGAGCCTGACAAAAGGACATGCGACTGCATTTTTCATACAAAAATCATCCAAATGACCTCAAAACAAGTTGAAACTGTCAGAACAAGCTTCTTCTGGCAGAGCCTGACAAAAGGACATGCGACTGCATTTTTCATACAAAAATCATCCAAATGACCTCAAAACAAGTTGAAACTGTCAGAACAAGCTTCTTCTGGCAGAGCCTGACAAAAGGACATGCGACTGCATTTTTCATACAAAAATCATCCAAATGACCTCAAAACAAGTTGAAACTGTCAGAACAAGCTTCTTCTGGCAGAGCCTGACAAAAGGACATGCGACTGCATTTTTCATACAAAAATCATCCAAATGACCTCAAAACAAGTTGAAACTGTCAGAACAAGCTTCTTCTGGCAGAGCCTGACAAAAGGACATGCGACTGCATTTTTCATACAAAAATCATCCATATGACCTCAAAACAAGTTGAAACTGTCAGAACAAGCTTCTTCCGGCAGATGCTGACAAAAGGACATGCGACTGCATTTTTCATACAAAAATCATCCAAATGACCTCAAAACAAGTTGAAACTGTCAGAACAAGCTTCTTCTGGCAGAGCCTGACAAAAGGACATGCGACTGCATTTTTCATACAAAAATCATCCATATGACCTCAAAACAAGTTGAAACTGTCAGAACAAGCTTCTTCTGGCAGAGCCTGACAAAAGGACATGTTCCTGCAGATTTCAGACTGGAATTAGTGAAACTGTAAACAAGTTGAAACTGGCAGAACAACCTTCTCCTCTTGCAGAAGAGCTGCCTATACCTGTAAAGTGAGACAGCTGTCTGTTCTGATCTGGTGCAATATAACTTAAAATTAATTAAATTATTTATTTATTTATTTATTTATTTTTAAATTTATTTATTTATTTATTTTTAAATTTATTTATTTATTTAGTTTTGAATTTATTTATTTTTAAATTTATTTATTAATTATTATTATTAATATTTTTATGACTGAAGAGTTTTCCAGACGGACAGGAGACGCTGTCTGGCCGGATGTGCTTGGCGAGAGACCTTCCGTGTGATTTTTGAAAATTATACACAGTGTTGAAACTGTCAGAAGAAGCTTCTTCCGGCAGATGCTGACAAAAGGACATGCTACTGCATTTTTCAGACTGAAAGAAGAAAAATGACCTCAAAACAAGTTGAAACTGTCAGAACAAGCTTCTTCCGGCAGATGCTGACAAAAGGACATGCGACTGCATTTTTCATACAAAAATCATCCAAATGACCTCAAAACAAGTTGAAACTGTCAGAACAAGCTTCTTCCGGCAGATGCTGACAGAAGGACATGCGACTGCATTTTTCATACAAAAATCATCCAAATGACCTCAAAACAAGTTGAAACTGTCAGAACAAGCTTCTTCCGGCAGATGCTGACAAAAGTACATGCGACTGCATTTTTCATACAAAAATCATCCATATGACCTCAAAACAAGTTGAAACTGTCAGAACAAGCTTCTTCCGGCAGATGCTGACAAAAGGACATGCGACTGCATTTTTCATACAAAAATCATCCAAATGACCTCAAAACAAGTTGTAACTGTCAGAACAAGCTTCTTCTGGCAGAGCCTGACAAAAGGACATGCGACTGCATTTTTCATACAAAAATCATCCATATGACTTCAAAACAAGTTGAAACTGTCAGAACAAGCTTCTTCCGGCAGATGCTGACAAAAGGACATGCGACTGCATTTTTCATACAAAAATCATCCAAATGACCTCAAAACAAGTTGAAACTGTCAGAACAAGCTTCTTCTGGCAGAGCCTGACAAAAGGACATGCGACTGCATTTTTCATACAAAAATCATCCATATGACCTCAAAACAAGTTGAAACTGTCAGAACAAGCTTCTTCCGGCAGATGCTGACAAAAGGACATGCGACTGCATTTTTCATACAAAAATCATCCAAATGACCTCAAAACAAGTTGAAACTGTCAGAACAAGCTTCTTCTGGCAGAGCCTGACAAAAGGACATGTTCCTGCAGATTTCAGACTGGAATTAGTGAAATGACCTGTAAACAAGTTGAAACTGGCAGAACAACCTTCTCCTCTTGCAGAAGAGCTGCCTATACCTGTAAAGTGAGACAGCTGTCTGTTCTGATCTGGTGCAATATAACTTAAAATTAATTAAATTATTTATTTATTTATTTATTTATTTTTAAATTTATTTATTTATTTATTTTTAAATTTATTTATTTATTTAGTTTTGAATTTATTTATTTTTAAATTTATTTATTAATTATTATTATTAATATTTTTATGACTGAAGAGTTTTCCAGACGGACAGGAGACGCTGTCTGGCCGTATGTGCTTGGCGAGAGACCTTCCGTGTGATTTTTGAAAATTATACACAGTGTTGAAACTGTCAGAAGAAGCTTCTTCCGGCAGATGCTGACAAAAGGACATGCTACTGCATTTTTCAGACTGAAAGAAGAAAAATGACCTCAAAACAAGTTGAAACTGTCAGAACAAGCTTCTTCCGGCAGATGCTGACAAAAGGACATGCGACTGCATTTTTCATACAAAAATCATCCAAATGACCTCAAAACAAGTTGAAACTGTCAGAACAAGCTTCTTCCGGCAGATGCTGACAAAAGGACATGCGACTGCATTTTTCATACAAAAATCATCCAAATGACCTCAAAACAAGTTGAAACTGTCAGAACAAGCTTCTTCTGGCAGAGCCTGACAAAAGGACATGCGACTGCATTTTTCATACAAAAATCATCCAAATGACCTCAAAACAAGTTGAAACTGTCAGAACAAGCTTCTTCTGGCAGAGCCTGACAAAAGGACATGCGACTGCATTTTTCATACAAAAATCATCCATATGACCTCAAAACAAGTTGAAACTGTCAGAACAAGCTTCTTCCGGCAGATGCTGACAAAAGGACATGCGACTGCATTTTTCATACAAAAATCATCCAAATGACCTCAAAACAAGTTGAAACTGTCAGAACAAGCTTCTTCTGGCAGAGCCTGACAAAAGGACATGCGACTGCATTTTTCATACAAAAATCATCCATATGACCTCAAAACAAGTTGAAACTGTCAGAACAAGCTTCTTCTGGCAGAGCCTGACAAAAGGACATGGTCCTGCAGATTTCAGACTGGAATTAGTGAAATGACCTGTAAACAAGTTGAAACTGGCAGAACAACCTTCTCCTCTTGCAGAAGAACTGCCTATACCTGTAAAGTGAGACAGCTGTCTGTTCTGATCTGGTGCAATATAACTTAAAATTAATTAAATTATTTATTTATTTATTTATTTTTAAATTTATTTATTTATTTATTTTTAAATTTATTTATTTATTTAGTTTTGAATTTATTTATTTTTAAATTTATTTATTTATTATTATTATTAATATTTTTATGACTGAAGAGTTTTCCAGACGGACAGGAGACGCTGTCTGGCCGGATGTGCTTGGCGAGAGACCTTCCGTGTGATTTTTGAAAATTATACACAGTGTTGAAACTGTCAGAAGAAGCTTCTTCCGGCAGATGCTGACAAAAGGACATGCTACTGCATTTTTCAGACTGAAAGAAGAAAAATGACCTCAAAACAAGTTGAAACTGTCAGAACAAGCTTCTTCCGGCAGATGCTGACAAAAGGACATGCTACTGCATTTTTCAGACTGAAAGAAGAAAAATGACCTCAAAACAAGTTGAAACTGTCAGAACAAGCTTCTTCCGGCAGATGCTGACAAAAGGACATGCGACTGCATTTTTCATACAAAAATCATCCAAATGACCTCAAAACAAGTTGAAACTGTCAGAACAAGCTTCTTCCGGCAGATGCTGACAAAAGGACATGCGACTGCATTTTTCATACAAAAATCATCCAAATGACCTCAAAACAAGTTGAAACTGTCAGAACAAGCTTCTTCCGGCAGATGCTGACAAAAGGACATGCGACTGCATTTTTCATACAAAAATCATCCAAATGACCTCAAAACAAGTTGAAACTGTCAGAACAAGCTTCTTCCGGCAGATGCTGACAAAAGGACATGCGACTGCATTTTTCATACAAAAATCATCCAAATGACCTCAAAACAAGTTGAAACTGTCAGAACAAGCTTCTTCTGGCAGAGCCTGACAAAAGGACATGTTCCTGCAGATTTCAGACTGGAATTAGTGAAATGACCTGTAAACAAGTTGAAACTGGCAGAACAACCTTCTCCTCTTGCAGAAGAGCTGCCTATACCTGTAAAGTGAGACAGCTGTCTGTTCTGATCTGGTGCAATATAACTTAAAATTAATTAAATTATTTATTTATTTATTTATTTATTTTTAAATTTATTTATTTATTTATTTTTAAATTTATTTATTTATTATTATTATTAATATTTTTTTGACTGAAGAGTTTTCCAGACGGACAGGAGACGCTGTCTGGCCGGATGTGCTTGGCGAGAGACCTTCCGTGTGATTTTTGAAAATTATACACAGTGTTGAAACTGTCAGAACAAGCTTCTTCCGGCAGATGCTGACAAAAGGACATGCGACTGCATTTTTCATACACAAATCATCCAAATGACCTCAAAACAAGTTGAAACTGTCAGAACAAGCTTCTTCTGGCAGAGCCTGACAAAAGGACATGCGACTGCATTTTTCATACAAAAATCATCCATATGACCTCAAAACAAGTTGAAACTGTCAGAACAAGCTTCTTCTGGCAGAGCCTGACAAAAGGACATGCGACTGCATTTTTCATACAAAAATCATCCATATGACCTCAAAACAAGTTGAAACTGTCAGAACAAGCTTCTTCTGGCAGAGCCTGACAAAAGGACATGCGACTGCATTTTTCATACAAAAATCATCCAAATGACCTCAAAACAAGTTGAAACTGTCAGAACAAGCTTCTTCCGGCAGATGCTGACAAAAGGACATGCGACTGCATTTTTCATACAAAAATCATCCAAATGACCTCAAAACAAGTTGAAACTGTCAGAACAAGCTTCTTCTGGCAGAGCCTGACAAAAGGACATGCGACTGCATTTTTCATACAAAAATCATCCAAATGACCTCAAAACAAGTTGAAACTGTCAGAACAAGCTTCTTCCGGCAGATGCTGACAAAAGGACATGCGACTGCATTTTTCATACACAAATCATCCAAATGACCTCAAAACAAGTTGAAACTGTCAGAACAAGCTTCTTCTGGCAGAGCCTGACAAAAGGACATGCGACTGCATTTTTCATACAAAAATCATCCATATGACCTCAAAACAAGTTGAAACTGTCAGAACAAGCTTCTTCTGGCAGAGCCTGACAAAAGGACATGGTCCTGCAGATTTCAGACTGGAATTAGTGAAATGACCTGTAAACAAGTTGAAACTGGCAGAACAACCTTCTCCTCTTGCAGAAGAGCTGCCTATACCTGTAAAGTGAGACAGCTGTCTGTTCTGATCTGGTGCAATATAACTTAAAATTAATTAAATTATTTATTTATTTATTTATTTTTAAATTTATTTATTTATTTATTTAGTTTTGAATTTATTTATTTTTAAATTTATTTATTTATTATTATTATTAATATTTTTATGACTGAAGAGTTTTCCAGACGGACAGGAGACGCTGTCTGGCCGGATGTGCTTGGCGAGAGACCTTCCGTGTGATTTTTGAAAATTATACACAGTGTTGAAACTGTCAGAAGAAGCTTCTTCCGGCAGATGCTGACAAAAGGACATGCTACTGCATTTTTCAGACTGAAAGAAGAAAAATGACCTCAAAACAAGTTGAAACTGTCAGAACAAGCTTCTTCCGGCAGATGCTGACAAAAGGACATGCGACTGCATTTTTCATACAAAAATCATCCAAATGACCTCAAAACAAGTTGAAACTGTCAGAACAAGCTTCTTCCGGCAGATGCTGACAAAAGGACATGCGACTGCATTTTTCATACAAAAATCATCCAAATGACCTCAAAACAAGTTGAAACTGTCAGAACAAGCTTCTTCCGGCAGATGCTGACAAAAGGACATGCGACTGCATTTTTCATACAAAAATCATCCATATGACCTCAAAACAAGTTGAAACTGTCAGAACAAGCTTCTTCTGGCAGAGCCTGACAAAAGGACATGTTCCTGCAGATTTCAGACTGGAATTAGTGAAATGACCTGTAAACAAGTTGAAACTGGCAGAACAACCTTCTCCTCTTGCAGAAGAGCTGCCTATACCTGTAAAGTGAGACAGCTGTCTGTTCTGATCTGGTGCAATATAACTTAAAATTAACTAAATTATTTATTTATTTATTTATTTATTTTTAAATTTATTTATTTATTTATTTTTAAATTTATTTATTTAGTTAGTTTTGAATTTATTTATTTTTAAATTTATTTATTAATTATTATTATTAATATTTTTATGACTGAAGAGTTTTCCAGACGGACAGGAGACGCTGTCTGGCCGGATGTGCTTGGCGAGAGACCTTCCGTGTGATTTTTGAAAATTATACACAGTGTTGAAACTGTCAGAAGAAGCTTCTTCCGGCAGATGCTGACAAAAGGACATGCTACTGCATTTTTCAGACTGAAAGAAGAAAAATGACCTCAAAACAAGTTGAAACTGTCAGAACAAGCTTCTTTCGGCAGATGCTGACAAAAGGACATGCGACTGCATTTTTCATACAAAAATCATCCAAATGACCTCAAAACAAGTTGAAACTGTCAGAACAAGCTTCTTCCGGCAGATGCTGACAAAAGGACATGCGACTGCATTTTTCATACAAAAATCATCCAAATGACCTCAAAACAAGTTGAAACTGTCAGAACAAGCTTCTTCCGGCAGATGCTGACAAAAGGACATGCGACTGCATTTTTCATACAAAAATCATCCAAATGACCTCAAAACAAGTTGAAACTGTCAGAACAAGCTTCTTCTGGCAGAGCCTGACAAAAGGACATGCGACTGCATTTTTCATACAAAAATCGTCCATATGACCTCAAAACAAGTTGAAACTGTCAGAACAAGCTTCTTCTGGCAGAGCCTGACAAAAGGACATGCTACTGCATTTTTCAGACTGAAAGAAGAAAAATGACCTCAAAACAAGTTGAAACTGTCAGAACAAGCTTCTTCCGGCAGATGCTGACAAAAGGACATGCGACTGCATTTTTCATACAAAAATCATCCAAATGACCTCAAAACAAGTTGAAACTGTCAGAACAAGCTTCTTCCGGCAGAGCCTGACAAAAGGACATGCGACTGCATTTTTCATACAAAAATCATCCATATGACCTCAAAACAAGTTGAAACTGTCAGAACAAGCTTCTTCCGGCAGATGCTGACAAAAGGACATGCGACTGCATTTTTCATACAAAAATCATCCATATGACCTCAAAACAAGTTGAAACTGTCAGAACAAGCTTCTTCTGGCAGAGCCTGACAAAAGGACATGTTCCTGCAGATTTCAGACTGGAATTAGTGAAATGACCTGTAAACAAGTTGAAACTGGCAGAACAACCTTCTCCTCTTGCAGAAGAGCTGCCTATACCTGTAAAGTGAGACAGCTGTCTGTTCTGATCTGGTGCAATATAACTTAAAATTAATTAAATTATTTATTTATTTATTTTTAAATTTATTTATTTATTTATTTTTAAATTTATTTATTTATTTAGTTTTGAATTTATTTATTTTTAAATTTATTTATTTATTATTATTATTAATATTTTTATGACTGAAGAGTTTTCCAGACGGACAGGAGACGCTGTCTGGCCGGATGTGCTTGGCGAGAGACCTTCCGTGTGATTTTTGAAAATTATACACAGTGTTGAAACTGTCAGAAGAAGCTTCTTCCGGCAGATGCTGACAAAAGGACATGCTACTGCATTTTTCAGACTGAAAGAAGAAAAATGACCTCAAAACAAGTTGAAACTGTCAGAACAAGCTTCTTCCGGCAGATGCTGACAAAAGGACATGCGACTGCATTTTTCATACAAAAATCATCCAAATGACCTCAAAACAAGTTGAAACTGTCAGAACAAGCTTCTTCCGGCAGATGCTGACAAAAGGACATGCGACTGCATTTTTCATACAAAAATCATCCAAATGACCTCAAAACAAGTTGAAACTGTCAGAACAAGCTTCTTCCGGCAGATGCTGACAAAAGGACATGCGACTGCATTTTTCATACAAAAATCATCCAAATGACCTCAAAACAAGTTGAAACTGTCAGAACAAGCTTCTTCCGGCAGATGCTGACAAAAGGACATGCGACTGCATTTTTCATACAAAAATCATCCAAATGACCTCAAAACAAGTTGAAACTGTCAGAACAAGCTTCTTCCGGCAGATGCTGACAAAAGGACATGCGACTGCATTTTTCATACAAAAATCATCCAAATGACCTCAAAACAAGTTGAAACTGTCAGAACAAGCTTCTTCCGGCAGAGCCTGACAAAAGGACATGCGACTGCATTTTTCATACAAAAATCATCCATATGACCTCAAAACAAGTTGAAACTGTCAGAACAAGCTTCTTCTGGCAGAGCCTGACAAAAGGACATGCGACTGCATTTTTCATACAAAAATCATCCATATGACCTCAAAACAAGTTGAAACTGTCAGAACAAGCTTCTTCCGGCAGATGCTGACAAAAGGACATGCGACTGCATTTTTCATACAAAAATCATCCAAATGACCTCAAAACAAGTTGAAACTGTCAGAACAAGCTTCTTCTGGCAGAGCCTGACAAAAGGACATGCGACTGCATTTTTCATACAAAAATCATCCATATGACCTCAAAACAAGTTGAAACTGTCAGAACAAGCTTCTTCCGGCAGATGCTGACAAAAGGACATGCGACTGCATTTTTCATACAAAAATCATCCATATGACCTCAAAACAAGTTGAAACTGTCAGAACAAGCTTCTTCTGGCAGAGCCTGACAAAAGGACATGTTCCTGCAGATTTCAGACTGGAATTAGTGAAATGACCTGTAAACAAGTTGAAACTGGCAGAACAACCTTCTCCTCTTGCAGAAGAGCTGCCTATACCTGTAAAGTGAGACAGCTGTCTGTTCTGATCTGGTGCAATATAACTTAAAATTAATTAAATTATTTATTTATTTATTTTTAAATTTATTTATTTATTTATTTTTAAATTTATTTATTTATTTAGTTTTGAATTTATTTATTTTTAAAGTTATTTATTTATTATTATTATTAATATTTTTATGACTGAAGAGTTTTCCAGACGGACAGGAGACGCTGTCTGGCCGGATGTGCTTGGCGAGAGACCTTCCGTGTGATTTTTGAAAATTATACACAGTGTTGAAACTGTCAGAAGAAGCTTCTTCCGGCAGATGCTGACAAAAGGACATGCTACTGCATTTTTCAGACTGAAAGAAGAAAAATGACCTCAAAACAAGTTGAAACTGTCAGAACAAGCTTCTTCCGGCAGATGCTGACAAAAGGACATGCGACTGCATTTTTCATACAAAAATCATCCAAATGACCTCAAAACAAGTTGAAACTGTCAGAACAAGCTTCTTCCGGCAGATGCTGACAAAAGGACATGCGACT
>NW_027180890.1:0-25000 GCF_040956055.1 Brachionichthys hirsutus | reverse complement strand
CAGGTTTTTACCTGTGGGCTTCTGCAAGTTCGAGTCGGGGAGCCGGACAGCAGGACTGGGGAACTGAACAATGAAAAAGGAGCTGCAGAGAACAATGAAAAAATGCAAACACTTCAAGATGAGCATCAGACATGCTCAGTGGAAACTAAAGAGATGCCTTTCAAGCTAGTTATAGCAGAGGCTCAACTAGAACACAACCTGAGAGAGGTACAAAGGCTCCAGGAAGAGGTAGTGGAGCTCAGGGCTCAGCTTCTTGCAAGAACTGAGGAGAGGATGAAAGTTGAGGCACTGCAAGAATTGACAGAGTCCTCCAGAGAAGACCTCCGAGACTTAACAGATCAACTCAAAGCCCAGGTGGAGGAGCTGAACCGCCGGCATTTGGATGAGATTCTTAGATCCCAGGAGCGAGAGGAGATTTTAATCCGGGAGCGTGACGGCGAGGCACAGGCTCGAGCACGCCTAGCTGCAGAGGTGACGGCCTCCACAGAGGGGTTCAATAAACTGAAGCTGTATTATGATGCATTGTGTGTGGAGAACAGTGAATCCAGCGAGGCCCTCCATAGAGCAAGCACAGAAACAGCTGAACTTGGTGTCCGTGTTTGTATGCTCACCGCTGAGAATGAAGAAGCACGTCTCCGCTGGGAGGACTCGTCAACCAAGCTGGAGGAGAAGACAACTCAGGAGGCAGAAAGGCTGAATGTCTGCATCGAGCAGCTTCGTCAGGAGAACATACGACTGCTTGATCAGCTCACTGACGAGGAAAGACTGTTGGAAACCAAGCAGGAGCTTCAGGAAGAATTGGATAAATCCCAACAAGAAGCAGAATCTGCACAGGAGGCAAGTCACGGGGAGATTCAGGCCCTCCACCTCCAGCTCGGCAGCCAATCCATGAGCCACAGCAGCCAGCTCGAGGTTAGTCACAAACATTTCAGTGTAAGAAACAAACATAATCAAGCATGTGGTGAAGTGATATTTTTTTGTCATCAGCCTGTAGTGTTTGTATTTATGCTATGATATTTCTTCTGATAAACTATTTTACTGTTTACTCTGCCTTTTTTTCTCTTGAGCACCCTGGTTGTGAACATTCTAAGTTCTAGTTCCAGCCAGCGAAGCAGTTGATGATTCTGTGGTGTTTGTCCGCATTCAGGTTGTGACTCAAGAGTTACAGGAAGTGAAATTATTGCTGACACGGGAGCAGGTGAAAATGGACGACCTGGAACAGAAACGTGAACAACTTGAGGTGAGAAGCTGTTTTTGTTATCACCAACAAAGTCCGAAGGTGTTTCTTAAACTGCTAAACACAGTTTACCAAATGCATGTCTGTATCGCTCTCCATGTTTTTGTGCATCAGCAATTGAAGTAATCACAACATTGCTGTCACAGGCACAATCACAAAGAACCAGAAATAATTTCTTGCTCTGCTGTATTGACTGCAGACCGAAAACCAGAGATATTGCCAACAGATTGAGGAGAAAAACGCCCAGATGGCGGAGTCTCAAAAGCTCATCCAGCAGCAACAAGACGAGATAATCCATCTGAAAGTGAATTTATCAAGGTGAGATACAGTATTCATAATCACACATTCTGGATCAATTAGAGCTCTGTGGAAAAAACGGTCCCTTTTAAAATAAAAACATCTGACTATTTGTATGATTTATCCATGCATTTTGCTAACTTTCTAGAGTTTTTTTTTTATTAAATCCTAATATATACAGTATGTGAGGCCAAAATGTTTGCTGAGGAGCCCAGTCCCGTTTTGACAAATTAGTATGTTGCCTGTGTTTGTATGCATTCAGGTCTGAGGATGATCTGGCGGTTGCTCAGCTGTCATGTCAGGAGATGAGCGGAACTCTACGGAGAGTCACACAGGACAAACAGAGCTTTGATCTAAGGACAGCTGCTGAGCTTGATGATCTTTACCGCACTAAAATCAATTTGGAGGAAAGGCTTGTCGAACTCATCAGGTATTATTAGCATGCTAATTATTAGCCTTATTGGGTTTGTCTTTTATCTTGGCTTAGTTTTTTCATTGTGTGGATAACTTGATTTTATACGCACAAATCAAGGTGGTACCTCGATTTCAGACTTTGTTCTGGATACAAACATGCTTAAATTGCATATCCAAACGTAACTGATGCTCTCTGTAGAGAGAAAGATGCACTCTGGCAGAAGACGGATGCCCTGGAGTTTGAGCAAAAACTACGAGACGAGGAGACGGAGAGGGATGTCAACTACTGTCTAGGTTGTCATAGTCAGTTTAGCTGGTGGATTCGCAAGTACAACTGCAGGTCAGATGGTCGTGCATTACAAAGTAATATATCAATCACGCTAACCAATAACAACACATCTAACATTCTGCAGAAGAGCAGCACTCACTGATGATTACATAAAGTCCAGATAAAGACTGGGCCCTCTTGTCTGAGAGGGAAATATTTTTAAGATATATTTTTTAAGATCAAAGCTGAGAAATTATCACAAATTGCTTGCTTTCTAATGTGCTTCGTGTCTCACCGCTTTCAAGAAAACATTCGTTTATTTCAGATATGTTCAGTGCACAATACGCAGTAACTCGTCTTACACACAAAGCATAATTTGCATTTTGAAAGGAGCAAAACTAAATTTATGCCATCGGGCCTCGTCGACTCGCAGACTGTGTGGGCGTCCCTTCTGCTACAACTGCTGCAGCAACACCGTGAGCACTCAGCAGGGCGGCAGCAAAGAACGTTGCTGCGCACGCTGTTCCAGCCAGCGCAGTGCAGTAGCTGAGCGCCACCCGCAGGAGGAACAGACTACCAGCACACCAGAGACACCTTTCAGTCGACTGCTGCAAGCTGGGAGAGCTTTGACCAGTATTTCAGGTTACTAAACACACACACACAGTGTGTAAGATGAGCTTAACGCCTGCTTTCAATTAGTTTTTTTAGCAGACACATCCAGAACAATACGCAATACAATCCAAACGCTCATTTCTAGGGTCTGGTGAAGATGGCAAACAGGATGATGGTGTTTTTGACATCATCACAGAGGAGGAAGTGAGTGGGGTTTTCGACAGTGACTCCCTTTCTTTTGCTACCGCCTGCTCTTCAGAAAATGGACAGCAGAGGGCAGCACAGTCGTAAGTATCTCACTTGTTCATTGTTCATAAAAATGGTAAAAGGAAGTGTAGCTTGTTTTGTCTTTTACATGGATTGCTGTGAAAACAGCAATTTTATCAGTATTTGCAGCAGATATACTTGTGCAGCTGTACTATATGTGTATTGTCTGATTTTAATGCTGTATATATTGATATCTATATATTTTTTCTGTGTATACTATGGGAGCCATGTCAAAGACATGTCTTTCCTTGAGCTTCACAAATGTATATAAATTCTGTCCATCTTTCTATCAACAGCTTAACCAGTACAGGGGACATCCCATCAGAAGAAACTGAGGACACCAGTCCTGCAGTACAGGATGCTGAGATCTGCTTGCTAAAGTCTGGGGAACTCACGTGAGTTTCACATTCAATTATTAAAAGAATTGGTCACAAGAATCGAGTCAAAAGCTTTTCAAATGAAGTTCATCGTGTATTCCTCTGATGAAATCTTTGCTCTAAGTCTTAAAATGGGAAGGGATATATTAATCTATGTGGTGTGGGTCTTCCTAAATGGGAGTTGTTTTTGTTTGTCTCCTGTTAATTAGGGACAGGATTCTGGAGTAACAAGGGAGGAAGCTTTAAGGTGTCGTGTCAGCAGGAGAACTGTTTAGTTAAGATCGAACCTTTAGCTGCTAATCTAGAATATATTGTGAATCCTTAAAGGGGGACCTTGATTTTACACCTGAAAGTCAGTTACACATCTTGGATAATGCTGTTTCATAAAATGTGTACAAACCATTTGTGCCTCTACATGAACTGATGTCACTTGAGTCATCGTTGGTTAGACCTGGAGCCGCCGGAGCTTCTTTCATCCTGGATTAAATGGACTAAATGAAACTACAAATGAAAGAATCATCAAGAGAAGAAACAGCATTGACATCACCTTTTGTGTTGTTGTTGTCTTGGCTACTGATCACTGATTATACGCTAATATTTGCCACTCTGCAATACTTTAATCTTCGCTGCCTCATTTTTTGTTCTCCAACTGTAGACTCTCTGGCCGATTCGCAGTGGAAGACATCTCACAGTTTGGAGATGAAGCCCGAGAGCTCTTCATCAAGTCCAGCTGTTACAGCACCATCCTCTTCACCATGAGCAGTCCTGGTCCTACTGTCAGCTGGACGTTCACCTCCGAACCCAAGAGCATCTCCTTCAGTGTGGTCTACAGAGAGACTACGGAGACACCGCTGGAGCAGGCCAAGGTAAGGAACAAATGCAGTCGGCCCCGGACCATGTCCACGCAAAACCTGTTGCCATAGAAATCATAACCAGATGTTGCTTTGAGGCTCTACATGCTTCAGGGATGGCATAATGATTAAGATCCTTTTGTTCTCCACAAAATTATTTAAAATTACTCTGGATTGGAAAGGAGACTCTGTTCTGCATTTTGATTTTATAAAATGCTATTAGCCATTGCTAGCACTTCTCATTCTGCAAACAAAAGCAGCATTTCTCTGCTCTGGTAAAAAAAAAAAAAAAGAAAATGCCAGAAATGACGTCTGTCTTTGCCTCCACAGGTCTTGATCCCACTGACGCGCTGTAACTCTCACAAAGAGACAATCCAGGGGGAACTAAAAGTCAGAAACCCTGGAGAATACATACTCATCTTTGACAACTCTTTCTCCAGGTACGTCTTGCTGTCTCATGAAGTTTGGTAGCTATTTAGCACAAACTAAATATTTGACTTGCATCTAAACAGGAAGGACTAACGGCAATCGCAATGCCCTCTCTTTCCTGTTAATCAGATTCATCTCAAAGAAAGTGTTGTATCATCTGAGTCTAGACAAGCCTGTGGTCTACGATGGAACCGACCTCCTTTGAATATGATGGGTCAGAGGAGAAGTAGGTGCAAAGCTGCCTTTCAATCAAGCATCCAAGCATCCGATGTACAGATGTTGAGCAACCACCATGAAAGGTTACAGTTTAAAATCTTCCGCCTGAGCTATCTGCTTGATCTTTGGGTGTTGTGCATCAGAGGATTTCAGGTCATGGCAGCCTGTAGAAACAGACCCTGAAAACAAAGTTGTTGAATGCGGTTGTGCACTTCCTTTTGAAAATCCTTGATTAAATGCAGCACGAAGGCCATCAAACCGCACTCCTGCCATGGGTGGCTGGAGGATTGTTGTATATTTGATCGTTTAGAACATTCAGGTTTCTAAGCGTTTTTCTTTTTTTACTGCATCCTTTCAGAGACAAAGCAGGTTTTGCTGTCTAATAAACGTTTGTTTTCTTGTTTTTGTCTCGTCTCTTAAAGTCAGTCTAAAAGGGGTTAATGTGCTTTCTCCACAATGTCAAAAGTGCATTCCCTCTAGAAGAGGTAAGTATGGCTACAACCCCGCACAATATGTTTAATTCTACATGGTCACATGAAAAGAAAAAAAAACTAATCAGAAAATACAAATACAAGAAAAAATAAAAGTACTTCATGATATAAAATAATAAAAAATATAACATTAACATTAATCATGTCCTTATCTATAATAATAATATACCCAGAGACTAGAGATGTAAAGTCACATGTCTGGCAAAGGATTGTGTTGCCTGAACAGCTTTAAGTTTGAAAATGATTTTAAACTACATTTGTTTTACGAGCTTCAACTTAGAATTAATGAACTTTTTCTTATCTTTAAAATAATGTTTGGGATTAGCCATTAGAAACTTAGTCCTCACTGGTTTATGTCCAGAATTCTAAAACTGTGTTTTTTTTACTGAAAATGCTTCAACTGAAGGGAGGTGGTCAGTGTTTCTGTGGGTGGGAACTCTACTGTGCACTTTAGTCCTCGAGGGTAAAATTAGGGATCACACGTCAAAATCTAATTATCAGTGCTTTAAATGTTTCGTTTTTCTCCCAGCCTCACATAAATAGTCGTGTTTACTTCTCTTTTTTTTAAAGCTTTTTTGACTGCATTCTAAAACACATAAAAGATGCCTTTGGCTGAATAGATAATTGTGTTTATTTGATTGCTCTTCTGGGTTTTGCTGTGTGATGTTAATGCTGGAGTATATTAAACTTAAACTAATTTGAATCTGAACATGTAGCCTTCAAATAACACAAGCCCCAAAATGACTGTTATATTTCAGTCTTAAGTGAGGCTTTTTATTTGAATGCATTAGTGTTGAAATGTAACTTCAGTCACTAGTTTGTTTGAATTTGAATAATAGTTGGTTTTCTGTATACTGACATAAATAAGATGAAGCGCTGCTTTGCCATTCAGCAGAGAATTTTCAACTGAAATGTCTTCTACTACTATTTGTAACAGTTTTAATATGGCATGAATTAAAAGATGAGGAAAAATAAGATGCTTTTATAGATATTTGGATAAGAAGAGTGACATTGATGATTGATGATGAACATGATTGCCTTTTATTGTTTCTGTTTAAAGGCATCGAATCATGACTGCTGTGTAATGAACTTTTGAAAGGGCTTTTTGTCTGCCTGTATCCCATGAGCCTTTGTGCCGGGTAATTTCTTTGTTTGTTTTTTTGCATCATGTGTGACTCTAGATATTTACTGCTCGGGTTTGTCAAATGGAAGCCATCATTCTCCGATTTAACCTGTGAATTATTTTGGACAAATGGTTTATTGAAGTAGGAATGATGCACTACAGATTTATAATGATCTATTTAAGACTGTTGACAAATAAACAATGGTTGTGTGGAATCACAGTGAGCTGCATCTGGCCTGATACTGTAATACTCACATCCTGACCCCCCCCAAAAAATGCTTCAACACTTACATGAGGGGTTACCATGACATTTGCTGTGTTAATGTGTTAGTGGAACTCTGAGAGACATTCCCTTCAGGCTGGCTGTAATTTATTTTTACTTGTTTTTCTGTTCTGTCAAATTTTGCAAACATGCTAAACCAAGGTGATAAACAAATCCATAGCATGGCAGATTAGCATTAACATTCTACATAGCCACCTTGTGCTCAAGGCTAAAAGATCTTGCAAAGATCTTAAAGATCAGACTTAGATATACACAATGTTTATACACAACTATGTTGTAACATTAATAATAATGTAAGCAGATTAATCTTACCTGTGGAACCACCAGAGGACTAAGTGAATAAGGTATATCCTGGTTATAAATTTTTATAGTATGCTGTTTTTGAAAATTTCCAATCTGAAATTTTTGTACTAACAATTATGATACATGGACCAACTTCAGAAAACCGCTGCCAGTCAAAGTTCACAAGAGACAAAATGTCCTGACGATTTCATCATTTGTCCAGATATTTATTTTTAAAAAAATTACAGCAGTGCGCAGCTCCACTTAATCTGTAGCATATTTTTGCTGCATAAACACACGATGTAATACATTTGTGCTTGGATGTAATTTTATTTTTATGCAGGATGGGGCAAAACGATTTATTTATATGTTGTTGAAAGCATCAGTTGAAGCTTAATGTGTGTTTTGTGCACAAATCATTGTTTTGGCACGGTGTCCACCTGATAAGCGTTTATGTCGAAGAGGCCATTTTGTTTCTCAAGGTTAATGATCTGATTGTAAATCCTGTCACGTCCTCTTCCTCCACTGCCCCCACCGTCACCACCGCCTCCTCCTGCATGGCTCTTCTCTTGCCTTTCTCTCCTCCTCCATGCTGCCTTCACTGAATCTATGATTTGCACTGTCACCGTATTAACTGTGTGTGTGTGCACACGCATTCCAAACACTATACATGGAATCAGATCTTCTGTAAGACTTCTATAAAATACACTCTAAACGTCTAAGATTATGATCAGTCAGCCACATCCCTTTCCGTCTGGTTACCCAAAATGTGTCATGAGTAATTTGCCTGAAGTGCTCTTATATGAAGTGACGTGTTCGTCACAGTTTAACCTCTGGCAGTAAAATATGAAGACATTAGAATAGTCAGTCCAACTTAAAGACGATCGAGAAACAAAAAATCTAGAATAAGTTTAACTTTGCTTTTCAGCCCACAATTTAAAAAAGATAATATAAAAACACATCCCAAAATGATGTGAGTGTTTTTGTGTTACCGTGTCTATCCGTCAGAGAACTGTGTGCTAATGCAATGTTGCAATAGGTTTTGTGCTCCTGGTACGTACGGTGCCGTATTGTGAATGCACTTGTTTTAGCAGTGAACAGAGTTGTCAGAATGTTGGTTTATATTTTATTAATAAAGTTTGACTGACTGAATTATCTGACCGTTTTGTTGACGTTCCCTTTAGCGCGGCTCCACTTAGTGGATGCATAGCGCAACCCCAGCCACTACAGTAGTTTCTATTCCATGCGCCTTATAACGCGGTGCGCCTAATATGTGGACAAAGTTTTCAAATAGGCCACTCATTGAAGGTGCGCCTTATAATGCGATGCGGAATATACGGTAGATGTTTTAAATTATAAAATGAAATTTATTCAGCGGTGAAGTTCTTTATGCTCTTTTTTTATATGCAACGACTTGTTGGAACAGAACACACATAAGTGACTTTCTTATATTGCCCCCCCCCCCCCTGAGGGGCTCTGCTTTTGTGCTTTCTACCCCTCCACGCTTTAGGGAAATGAAAGACCTCTTTGTGCAGCAGGGATGGCAAACCCCGACACATTCTGCTATTAGCTGTACTCTCGTGTCTCCCTACCACTGGAACACCCTCGTTCAGTCGGCTGACTGCAATTTAGGCTCACAAAACTTGGACTGGCATTCTGTGCCATACCATCAATTTTAAATTAAATGGAGTCTTGAGCAGAGCTTCCAGATGAACAGACTGTTCGGCCTTTCGCCTCTGTTCATGACAAATCCTTGTATAGGGAGTACTGAGATTGGTTACACTTTAAGGATTTATCCACTGTCCACTGGCTCACCTGCACTGGTGATCCATGCATTGCACTCAAGGACTTGGATTATGGTTGCGTTGATTACCATAGTCCGGGCATAAACCAGCCTGCAAAGGGAAGGGAAGATTGTCTAGGTCCTTCTTCCTGTTTCGACGTGTAGCTGTTACTATCATGTCTGGTTTTAATGCAGATATCAGTACTGGAAGTACAAAATTACCCAAAAACTGATGTGCTGACTTCCCAGCTTTGTTTGAAGAGCCCTTCTTTCCGCACCTTGTTGCTTTAACACTTTCATTTTGAAGAGACTTTGTATGTCTGCAGCTTTTAAGCTTAAACTAGTGCACTCATTCTCTTTATCTGTCTGATTATCATTTCTCTCTCCCTCACTTTATCGTTCTCTTCTGTCTCTATCTCTCTATCACACTCTGCCCCCTCTGTCTCCCACACCTCTTTATCTCTCCATCTCACCCCCTCCTCTTATCCGTTTCTAACTGAATGCATTTATTTTTCCCACGTATGTTTCAGAAAATGAAGGAGCTGAGTGTGAATATTGATGAATTTCTCCTTCACCGATCGCCACATCAGGTATCGATACCTTTGATCTATCGTGCCTGGACTTAAGTTTCTCTTGTTACTTCCCCGAAGCTTCTCAGCCAGCCAATATCGGAGTGGTTCAGACAAATGTGCAAGATTACAGAACTCTAGAGAATATGGATCTATGGGGGTGATCAATAACTGAAGCAGATTTGCAAAGAAGCATGGTAGGAGAAAGTCAAAGAAACATAACTGTGTATATAACATGTATATTTATATATTGTACATACAGGATGTATATGCTAATGAGTCATATTTGTTTCTTTCTTACAATCCTGCATTGAAAAACGCACAAATCCTGATATTAATCCACATATCGGTGGAAAAGAGCAGGAGGCATGAGGGGAGGGGGGCATAGTTGCTCATTACAGCCTTTCTTATTTCTAGAGGTAGATTGTGAAATGGTAGCTTGATGGCCGCTGTTTCCATGGCAACTCTATTAGAGCAACCTCTGCCCACAGCATCTCAAAAGATCAGAGATGTTATTTTTAAAGACACGCTGATGCCTGAAAGCTTCACAGGGAAAACAAATCCTGAATTCTCATGCAGGACTAAAGCCGACGCATACGCAGCATAAACATACAGCCGGACAAATAAGAGTTTATGACTCATTAGTTTAGGTCATTAACAGTGTAATCGTTGCACAGTTATAATATTAATCTAATAAAGTATATAGTTTTGGGGCATCAGAAAATTGTTTTAGTTCCAAAGGAGTGAGATAATATTATATATGCTAGAGAGAAATACAAAAATAGCGAGCTGTATGGTTAATTATTGTAACAAAATATGGTTACAAACAAACGGCAATGCCATTGAACAGTATATATCTATATATCTATAACAGTATAATCTAACACAGCATAACATCCCTGAAGTCTAATCCAGGAACCATTGTGGGAGTCGACCCTGAAAAGTCACTACATGCCTAATGAGCAAATTAGATTACTGATGCAACAGTTTAGAGCAGCGAGTGATTTCATGTCACGTTTGTCACATTCACACAAATTTGTCCTTTGTCATGCAGTAAAGGGTGATGACAAGCAAAAACAATCACCGATTCACCACGGCCATCGGGACCCTTCTCGTTCAACATAATTGGCTGATGCCTTCATTTGCAATGCTTAGCATCGGCCGCCTAATATATATATATATATATATATATATAGAAAATAAACATCCTCAGGATTCAAGACATCTGCAAAATCTGGAAAACTATGCTTGACTGTTTTAGTGACTCTTTGCTTGCAGCGTTTCATAACAGTGCTTTATTGACATGATATCAAACACGTTGGATGTCTTTCCACTTGGCGGCCTGAAGTGCTGAATAAGCACGTTACACCTCACATGAGAGTTTGCACAGCGTTGTGAGTGAGGCTCGTTTAACGACGAAGCTTAACATATACGCGCTAAACCAATAGGATGAATATAAATATATAAACCTCTAGGTAGACATATTATATTTTATATCCCAGGCATAAAATATGTTCTTTTTTTCATCCGTCCATCCTGTAACTGTAAATCCTCATACACAATTGCAGGAGGACAATCTATCGCCCAGCTGACACTGTGTGAGAGGCTCGGTTAAACCGGGAGAAGTCACCAGGTCATCACAGGGCCGCACGTAGAAAGAGAAAAACAGCCAATCACTTTCACATTTACAGGCAATTTAGAGTCAGGCCAAAGGTTTTCACCTTATAGAAACAGAAAGCAGCCAACCTGCGAGATCCACTCAGTAGTTTGAGCTATGTTGTCGGTTTTTCATACAATAAATGGAAAAGAGGGCAACAAACTAGTTCACTCAAAAACAAAGCCTAGAGTGCTGCAACCTCGGTTGCCCGGCAGTTGGGTTTCTGGAAATGAAGTTTGCTCAGGGAATCTACTCGTATGTTCTGGGAAGAAGTTGCCCTTTCCTCTTCTGTATCTGAATTTGGTGTTGCTGCAGCCCTTCTGTCTGGAATTACTGCCTCCAAAAGGGAGCCCCTCTCTGTGCCACCTTTATTTCCACTGTCTAGGGCTGCTTTTCAAGAGCTTTTCAATGCTATTCCAATGTAGAGCTGCCGGCTCCACAATCGACACTCTTTCCAGCTTGTGTTTCCATGGAGACGCAGTTTGTTCATGCGCCTCCACTGCTTGTGTCATTGACTCCGATTAGTGCAGAAGGCCGTCTTGCTTAAATACATCCTTACACAAAGAGCCAGGCTCAGCGTGTCAGAGAAAATGACCAGAATAGATCTGGAAGTGAGGGATATACGCCAGAGTACCTCTGGGATACAGGAAGGGCTTCGGGTGTATTGGTTTTCTGGTGTAATGTGTGACTGACATTTGCATGACATCAAGACCATCTGTAGTGGAAAAACGCCTGACTTGTAATTATTTGAAACCATTTTATGGCTCTTGATTCTAAAATGGTGACAATTACCAAACAGCGAGAACACATTATGTAACACAACTGAGCAATCAACTAAAGAGTCTTCCTCACCATTTGTCACCCACGTCTTGAGGAATAGATAGCTCCAGGGTTCAACCGAATTGCTTTTTGCTTCAGCGTAATTCCTTTATTTGCATATTGTTACCAATTACAGTGTTTGTCTTCAATTGTTTGTGTGTGTGTGGGGAAATAAACTGAAACATGAATGTTTCAGTTTATTTTTCAGTTTTACAAGGTAGGTTGTCAGATTTTTTTCGATGATTCTTTAGTTTAAAGAAAAAGAAAATTGGCATTCTGTCTGTCTTTTTTGGATCGCTGTAATTACTTGAACTTTCTTTTTTTAATCCAGTGAATCGGTTCCAGGACTCGTTTCATGACTCGTCTAAATGACAATTCCCATAAAGACACACAAAAACATTTCTGCCAATGAGATTCAACCTTGACTTTCCCAACTCATTACAAGTACACTCACAGGCTGCTTCTGTAATTACCATGAACAGGTGCATCACTCAGCCATGTTGCCACAGAGGTACAGATTTAATCTAGAAACGCTGCCCCGGATATTAACCTGTAATTACATCATCGAGAGCCGTGTTAACCAAAAGGCTGAAATGTTTGTACCTCAGGGTGAGGAAAACCATTACAATTAGCTTAAATTTTATTCTGGGAGTGCAGGTGTAAGCCGATGCAATTGCATAGAGGATGCTTCCATAGAACAGAAGGTTTTGGAGGCTGATTTAAATGCATGCACAGCCCTGAAAAGTCTGGATGATAACATGAACCAGAATGCACTATTTGCTAATCCCTTTGGACTACATGTAAAACAGTACAAATACATATATTTTTATTGTTTCATTAATAATTTTGGTAAATAATGAGTCTGAATCAAGAGGTGAGATTATTGAAAGAAGTAAGCCCCATCTAGCAGTACAGAGTGTGTAACAAAATCATGTTTTCCACATTGGGAAATGTCTTTAAAATCTGTAAACAACCTTTCAAAATGTTTTGAAGGCAAAACAAATAAATATCACACAACCTCATTTCACTGGAGCCAGAGTCACCTGATTGTAACCTTCAGACTCAAGCAGGAATTGGCTTCGACCCCATGACTACTGGAGTCAACACTTATGGATAATGGAAGGGTGATGTTGGAGAGGTTTTCCCTGAGAAAACAGGGAGGTTAAAGCTTCCACCATCAGTGGAAGGAATTAAACCAAGAAAAGGATCCATGGAAAAGAGATCTGAGGGCAATGGGCACAAAACATAGGATAACAAAATGTAACAATGATGTCATTACAGTTACAATACCCTACCTGAAGCAACGTTTGAACATTTGAAGACTCCTTTGAAGAGTTTTAAAACTGCATATATTATATTACCCCCCGCCCCCCCCCCTTGCACACACAGTCTCTGGACCTTTCATTTCATGTGGATCTGCGTCAGAATGTGTTTTTTTTTTTATGCATCGGAAAACAGAATAGCGTGATAACAAACCTGTGATCTTTTATTCATTCACTCGTCCTCTTCTCTTCACTCTTCGCCTCCGCACTGGGGAGCTCAGCATCTGACAGCCCGCACTGCAAACCACCAGCTGGAGTGAAGAAGAGAGGAGAAGAGAGGAAGAGTGTGTGTATGTGTGTGTGTGTGTGCGCGCGCGTCCCAATAGCAGGGCAGGCAGGGGCACATTGTGCTGACAGTAGCCCGGCCCTCAGAGCAGATGGTTGGGACAGGACCGACTGCAGGTCCAGATCAAAACCTTACAGGTCAAAAGTCACTATCACTGAATGAAGTTAACTTTCAGGTTACAGTTCATGAGGATTTGGTCACTACATTTATACAAGACCAGAAGATCAGAGATAAAGTTTTTATATTTCTCAATGAAGACGAATGCCTGACACTGATTTCAAGGTAGCCAATCGTAGACATTTAAGCAAAAAAACTGCAAATGTCATTCTCACGCTGATGCTTGGAAAAAGAATACAAAGATGACAGAACTCATGGTTATTCCTCTGGGTACCATCACCTGCACACTAAGCATGAAGAAACGTGTTAAACGTAATCTTTGCCAGAGACAGTTCATTACTTTGATATGGTAAAGTGAGGCGGATCTCAAAACCAACTATTACTAAAACCACAGACTGGAGTGTCCTGTTGCTGTTAGCCTCTCTCTCTTTTTTTTTTCTGTCTGTTTCCTTTCATTCTCAGTATCTTTGCATCTGTCGTTCGTCCCCTGAACTTCACAGGAAACCAATCATAAAGGTGAGAGCTTCGCTCGCTTGCCGCAGTCACTCCACCATCTGTGTCAGTGGCGTGATGAAGGCCACTTACCGCAGATAATTCTGTCTGCTTCTTTTCTTCAAAGTGCGCACACATCACACTTAGTAGTCCAAGTTGCCATGGCAATCAGAAGATGAGGGCTATAATTGAATGGCAGAGGAAGAAAAGTGCATGTGAATGATTGCCACATAGCGTTGCATTGATTTTAAATTTCACGTCACAGAACTGCTGCAGTTATTTCCATTTAGAATTTACAGCAATTAATATGTATTTTTTTACACTGTGTACACAATTTTGTAAATGATAAAATGATGATGCAAATTTTAATATGATTGAAAATGTCAAATCAAACTAGAAAAGCACTCAGAGAGCGCAGACCTCCACCATGCAGCTCATTCCCCTCCTAATTAGATTTACACCATCCACATTGTGATCTGGATCATGATCAAAAGGTTCTAAATTGTTCTTGGTATCTTTATACACCAACCATGAAAACTAAAAGTGAATCAGAGCTGATGTGTGTTTTTAACTGATTTTTGAATCCATAAATGGGGTTTTCAATGTTAAAATTTCAATTTTCTTCCTGACCTCATTCTGAATCAGATCCAGAAGACCTTTTGCATGATAGTTCATATCGGACCCCTTTGTGACTGTGACCTTCGGTGAGTGGATTGAATGCTTATTTTACAAGATATGAATTTTACACGGTGGCTGTACTCATCCATTTAGTGGATTTATTCATGTATAATAGTTGGAAATGTAACTAGACATTGATTTAGCTCAAGGTAACTGTTGGGCCTTGACAGAGCTATGTGCTCTGCTGAATGCTGAGTCACTTTCATTCATAATCGGAATTATCTTATTTTTTGTGATGGCTGATAATTTGACTCCACAGAGGGAGGTGATGTCAGGCATGCAGGCTTGTTGAATCGTAACACATAAATACATCCTGTATCTATCTGTGTCGTTTAAAATCCTGCACTGCATTGTTTGTCTTTAACCTTAAACTGTACTCAGCCACTGGAGCATCGCTACTAAAACAGGCAAATGCTGCAGTTCAGCACAAGACCCTCATTCAATGCTTACCCATAAATAGTTCAGGCCACAACATAAAATATTTTCACTGTACTTGGTGCAAAGTTACAGAACAGCAACAGTAAGCATCTTTTTGATGATTAAGCGTCAAAAGGCATGACAGACACAACAACACAGAACAGAAAGAGATGTGATCTGGAGCTGATCTCCGTGGATTTAGGTTTTTGCTGAGTAAATTGTATTTGCAGCATTTATTTTGAGCACTTCTACATTTCATTACGTTGATGTGTTTACAGGAATTTTATGAGACCTCGGATTCAGCTGCTTATTCAATTAAATAAATGGCATTTAGGAAGCTTTCCCTCTCTTTCAATGGCACTTGTTGCATTTACTCAAGCAGACAGTATATAAATCTACATTAGAATTAATAGAGGCACCGTGATCTAATAATAATTTCCCAAGTGACATTTATTATAAAAAATAGAAGCTTCATAGTGTCGAAACTGCATGGGGTTATTAAACCCATGTGTAAACACACACACACACACACACACACACACCACACACACACCTATATGAATAAGTAATGCTGACAGACTCAGACAATATAACAATGAGCTGATTAATTAAGCACTTAAATGTGAAAGCATCGTCACATCTTTAAGTGGAGGGCAAACAGAGAGGCAATCCGACATAGCCTCTAATATCACTCCATATGAACTAAATAAAACAATTCCACTGCAGAGGAACCTCCTCCAGTCGGATGCAGCGCCACTTTGAATGGAGGAAAAGCATTTAATTGAAGTGGTTGGAAAATAGGACATAATTGTGATGATTCCAGATCAAATTAAAAAAATAAGTTATGAGTGGTTAAGTACAAACACATTTTAGTTTTTTTTATTGATTTGATCACATTTATTCATAATTTCACTTGGAAAATAGATATTCAAATGACTGTATTGTGAAGCTATTAATGATTTTTTTTAATCACTGCTCACTTTGTGGGTAAATGATTGGCTGCATAAATCACACCTTGCAGCTTTATTTTCTAGTCCATGCCAAGACTCTGTTTGCTTTGTGTAAGTGGAAAATGTCTATTGAGAGTATATGAAAGCAAATAGATTTGGTTGTGTGAGGAGAGGGCTGCATTTTATACTTTCCACAATCATATGACTGGTAAGAAAAGGCGTGCTCAGATTTGGATTCAAACATCAACTGAAACACTAACTCAATTTGCATGTAGAGTGTCTTTTCTGAAGATCTCTCTCTTGACCTGAGATGAACCCATGTTGACCTGCTGGTGTTTATTTGGTCAGTTTAATATAACTCTGTCCATACTCTCAGGCCATTTTTGTAAAGATTTTGTGAGATTGGTCATACTGACTGGGATTTACTGCAAAATAAAATAAAAACAGTAATATTATTTTATATGGCACGATCATCTGATCTCACCTGTAAAGGTGAGCAGATGCCAAAGCATTGGACCTACATTTACTTCTTTCAGTGTCAGCCTATGTGAGAGATGATGTTTCTTTTGCAGAGCATCTGCTGCTCTTCAACTTGACACATTACATTCTGTACACATAATGTTGTTTGCTCTGTACCCCAGAACTCTTGTGATCGGTTCACTTGTTCTCCACTTTCTTTCAACGACCAGACTCGGCGCCTGTCTCGGGCTGCCAACAGTTCATGCTTATTCGCATCACTGAGCTTTCAAGTTGCACAGCGTGCTTTTTTTTCACAACTCCAAGCATCTGTGTGTGTGTTTCTGTGCGTTAGTGTGTGTCGGAAGGATTTGTCCTGTCTAAAGGATCCAGTTCTTTGTGAAAAAAGGATCTTACCATGAGTCTCTTCACAGGCATCCTATCGGTGGCAGATAGCTTAGATCCTTTCACACATGCCGCTCTGACAAATTATGCAAATGTTGCCTTGTTTATTGTGGTATGTGCCAAATGATCATGAGTAATTGTGTCAGGCAGTTTGTATGTTTGTATATGTGTATGTTGGGTATTTTCAGACATGCAACAGTACCCAAAAATAATTATTTTTCATGAATGCCTGCATACGGTGTGTAATTGCAAATGACAAAAATAATTCATATTCTTTCCATCTTTATTTTTCAGTCAAACTGTCAATAATGTCAAATGATCATCTAAAATCAGGTTAATTTGGATCATTTCACATTAGAGAGCTGATTAGAACAGATGAAAGTTGGGATTTGTGCACAATAGATATGAATATCTGTAATGCTTCTTGGCCCTGTGCACACATTCCGACTTTTCCTGCGATAGATTTGTGATTTACACACAAATGTCCATCTGTCTATTTTGTTGTTGATTTTGAAGTTGATCCAATATTTAGTTAGCATAATTTTACATAACTTTGCAATCATTATTCATTTGACACCTTTGTTATAACTCTTATTATTGAATTTGTAGTTTTACTCAAAATGTACTTCCATACATTATCTACTAGTAAAACCCTGAAATAGATCTGCTGTATTTGAAAATCTGTTTTGCAAAAAACCTGCAGAGAAAGGAAAATATACTGTTGTAATATATGAAGTTTTGGATGCAGTTTGACTCCTATTTTACCTCTGAAAATTCCAAGCAGTAGAAATGTAATTAGCTTAAATCCACAAAGTATTATGTTTGTGCCATACTTTGTAAAATTGTTGTTCTTTTCTTACAAAAATCTAAAAGTAGAGACATGACTGATATCGTCTGCACTTAGCCAACAAATTCTGTGTATGTGAAGGACATCAGACACTTTTGGTCTCCATGACAACTGGGGATGTTAGCATGCCTACATTTATCCGAGACTGTGGGAGCAGTGTCTCTGCTGTGACTGACATAATGTGTGCTATTTAAAACTGCCCAGTGAATAATCTGTTATGCTTTTATTTGTGAATATTTCCACGTCAGTCATGCAGCCCGCTAGCACTGAGGATGAAATACTGAATAGATATATGAACCATTTTTGTCAAGATAAAAACAGTGGATGATATAACAAGGGGAAAACACAGAAAAGTAATTTCCTGCCCGCAAAACATAATGTTATTACTTGGTGGAAAAACACGACATGTTTCACTAACCAAAGCAAAAAATAGGTACCAGGAGAAAATCACATCATCTGTGCAGGCATGAAACAACAAACAGGGCTATATGACTGGAGGATTTATTTTGTTGGCAACATCAGAGACAAATCTGTGGCAGGAAAACCACAGCCGGCTGTATCCAGGCTATTTTGTGCATCCTAGAGCACAAACTTCAGATTCTGGCATTGTTTCCAACAGCATGGAACCACAAAACTCCCTCTCAGGTATTCGTGCAATTGCAACAGATTCCCAACAGCAGCAACTCCTGCAGCGGCAGTGCCTGGTTAGCTCTGAGTCACAGGTACGTGAGGCATCAGATACGAGTTGCACCACAGCGTCATTGACCCTATAAAAGAATCTTTGATCAGTTTGACATGAACATTTGTGGCAGGTTTTTAGATTCTAAAAAAGTTGACAAGTCAAAGTCAAAGAAACTCTTTCAAACACGTTTAAATATTCAAGCAGTGGAGTTCTCATACATTCTCAGGTTTTTACATCAGCAGTCCCAGGAGACAAACATCAGCCAACGCTAAGATGAAGGGCCAGAAGCTGGAAGAGGTAAAGAACTTTAAGATGTCCACTTGTCTTCATGGATTTGAGAGTTGGACAGCAGCTCCCGAAAACCGGAACGGAAAATAAGAACTACAGAAAGAACCCTTCCTGCTTATACGAAGAACATAGAACAAGAGATCTAATCATCGTCTAACGCAGGAAACGCAGCTCACAGCTAACCCTAACCTCATCCTGTGACACCAGGCAAACTTTTAACATCTTCATTCTTGTTGAGTAATGAATTATTTTACTTTTTATTTTACTCCTTTTATTCATTTATTCTTAGGAAAACTGTCTTATCTTTAATAATATTAATATGTACTGCTTACTGGTAGTTAACTGTATAATTCTCAGTTATACCATGTAAAAAGATCAATTTGCATTACAGGTGCATTCTTCTGTTTCAAGTTTGATACTTCACCAGGAGGTTTGTGCAAGCTGACTTAAAATAGGAAACTACAGTCACAGTATTTTCTTGAAACTGTGTTAGCCTTGGTGGTAGAGGTTTGGGTGGTTTGTGTGTGTGTGTGTGTGTGTGTGTGTGTTCACATCATTTGACATCATCAAGCATGGCCTTCGGAATATTTGATGAATACATTGACTCCATTCGGTTTCTAAATGAGCAAATATGGCAAATATGATGATGGAAAAAACAATAGGAATAAATGTAGAAATCACCAAGGATAACCACAAGGCCATTATTTTTAAACAAGCAAGAGCTGGAACAGTTTTTTAATATATTTATCAATAGATCTACATGCAAAAACAGGAACAGAAGTTAGTAGAATACTTTAAAGATTTAACATGCTCATGAATAATGGCTAGGCCCTTCTCTCAGAGCCTCGGGGAAGGTCAAATAAGCACAATAAAAAAAAATGACTGCAGATAAATGACTAAAGATCATTCAAATGAGAGCCTACAGCCAAGGTAACAGGCTTTATGCCACAGTATGCAAATCAAAGGCAATGCTAAATGCTAAAACATGGATGCCGCGATAGTAACGGTAAGCACTATATTTTATTAGAGTGCAGATTTTTGCCATCTAACATCAAACCTGAGGTTTGCAGGTGGACAAATAAAATGCTTTTAAGCTGATAATTGCGTTTAATATAAAACAAAGGGATCAATAAAGCTGCTTAATACATCCTTAAGCGATGTTAGATCATGGTGGCTCAAGAAAAAACCAGGGGATCAACAGGGCCATTTGGATTCATCCAACGTGCACCATGTCTCCGCCAAAAGTCACATAAGCCCACATAAGGGTTCATATATCAGCAGATTGATCAACAGGCCGACATCGCCATCCAAACGGCCAAGCCTGTAGCAGGGCGGAAGAATCGTAGATGACGACTGAGCAGTGCGTTCAATCATAATAATTCTGTGATGCAGCCTGAGGAGATTCATGAGATCTCAGTCAAGAGAGCAGGCAAAATGGTCAGAGTACGGAGAGTTCCAGCTGCCAGAGCAAAGCCTGCAAGTCACACAGCTGGCCTCTATTTGCCTTATAATTAGCTGTGTGAAGAATCATAGTCATTACTATGCAGCACATGGCAACCATTAATCAGCTGAGCAACTGCACGATGATCATTGTGGCAGGTCTGTGGTCATACATGGACCTTCTTGACATGAGCGTCAGCCAGTGCGGTCGCGAAAGCTTAAATACGATTTTGACAAAGCCGATTAAAACAAGACCTTCTACAGGTCAGCAGAAAAATGCGTCATAGTCACAGTGCTCGGGATCGATCGGGGATCGATTTCTGCCCTTCATCCCGATTCAGGAACCTTTAGCGTTTCACTCACTGGAGCTGGGATTACTTATGATTGTTCATATGTGGAAAATATGTTTCAAACATCCAATCAAGTTCACGCTCACCGGATGAAACATCATTATTTAGGGTCTGCGGTGGAATTTGTGGAATATCAGGGACACAATCGACCATAACCTCACTCAGCTCTTTGATGATAGTGTTTACAGTATCAACATAAAGTAGACGCAGGCTCCTGAGCCAATTAGACCCTGATGTCTAGATTAGACCCAAGATGTATCTTGGCTTCTACAATCCACCGATCTGTTTGATCAGCTTCAGAAAAAAAAGACACAATAAGTTGCTGTATAAAAGGAAAAAATCCGAGCAAACGCGTAGTGAAATTCAAGAGCCGAAAATGTGTGTTTTACAAGGTTAAAGTTCCAGCATTACTGCATGTGAGGGATTAAGATGTTTTCTCACTCACCATTCTTAAAGCTGTTATCCTAAAAAAATGCAGCCTTACTTCAGCAACTGATTGTGAAAACAGCAAGTGTAGTGTAAAGGCAAGGTCTTATCAGAAACCGGCCCGGCTATATTAAACTGTGTGTCTTTATGAACTATTTGCCTGAAATTGGGTAATTTATTTGCGGAGTCAGCAGATCGACGCTACACCAGAAAGGCACAGCTGCTCCCGGAGATTCTATGTGACGTTGTGGGGTAAACACCAGAATGAATACAAATTTAGTTTTGACAATTAAATTGCCAAAATACTGCAGGTTCCAATGTATCAGTCAATAATCTGCTGTTTTCCACCATGCAATAATCAAAATGATCCGATTTCATGCAGGAGAAGAAGATTCCCCTTGAATGTGAGCATCCAGTCACATTAAAGGGAATTCTGACTGTCTCCTAAAATATTTTTGACTGATCTGCTGTTCAAAATAATGCTTGTACTGAACTGTTGTTTTTGCCTTCTGTTCACAGAAACACGATAAATAGTTTGAGTCAGCACTAAACGCTTCCTCATTATTACGACAGTGAGGAACCTCACTCAGAGGTCATAAGATCAATCTGAATTGTCATGGCATTAATAACGGAATAGGAGAACAATGGTTTCAGACTTCCCAATGTCTTAACAAATTAACAAGAATAACATTTGAAGTTTTTTTTTTTTTTAATATATATATATATATATATTGTAGTAAGACGTAAGATGCTATACTGAGTAGAGTTTATGAGCACGGTGTTTTCAAGTACAGTAGAATTTAGTTTGTATTTCTTTGTATTCCAATTGCAAAAATGATAAGTGACAAATGATAAATGATCAGTCCTCCTTTCTCTGTCTTAAGGAGGACTCTTTGTACAGACTGACAGCAGTGGAAATGACTGAACATGGTGTCTAACAGTGGAAACGTGAACTCTCTGATGCTCAGATGCGCTCGAGTCTCCCACACCGAGACCTCTAACGCGTGATTTGTCCTCCTCTTCTCCCACACTAGTGAAAGAACATTGTGATGACATGTGTCATCCATTACAGAACATTTTTCTGAGGTGCTTTTCCCTTTCTTTGACAACGTGCAATTATAACAGCATGCTCTCAGAAGTCATTGCACACTGCCAGCCTCACAATGAAGCCAACTTGAAGATCAAAATGGGCGTTCAGGCTCTCTGCTGATACTGACGGCTGCGTGACTATTTGAAAATCCTTAATAAGCTTTTATGCATATTAGATATTTGCCTCAATACGCCATGAAATGGAACTTAAGCACAAATCAGCCCTAATTTATTCAATGCTTTTCTGTCCAGTTATTTAATGTAACTCACAACTGGTCCAATATTCTAGAACCATTAACCCTTTTTAAGCATTTTCTATGTTTCTTTGAGAAAAACAACATCCCAAAGCTTTTATTAATGACTTGAAAACTGGTAGCTCAAAGACATATTTCAAAATTTTTTTCTTTACATTTGTCTTCAAAGAAAACTGTTGCCCACCTTATAAAGTACTAATCTTACTGAGGCAGTGCTGTTTAGTTAGGCTCATTCCTGACGACATATTTCCTGTAAACCATACTGCATCGCTTTTGTCCTCCAACCGACTGGCATTTCTCCACATACATTTAATTTAAGAACAAGAAAGATGGCGAGACTCATAACTATGAGCTGCAAATTTTCCACCAGCTTCTGTGCCATCTGCCAGCACGAGAAAACATTAGATCCTTCTGTGCTGAAAGATCAGCAACCCTCCTCCTCTTCGTCCTCATCTCACTGTCGGTGCCATAAAGCAATACAGCAGGCTTCCTGTGAAATCTTAACCCGTAACACAAAATGTAGCAAAAAGGCAAGTCAAAGCTGCCAATTGTCTTGGCGGTCATCTATGTGTTTATGGTGATTATGTTAATTAATCAAAATGTTTGTACTGCTGATTTTGATTTAATCAATATGCTATATAAAGGATTTTTCTATTTTTTAAATACCCAATTAAATAACAATGAATGAAAAATTTCCTGTAAAAGGTCAGCAATAAATAAAGGATGTCCTGCAGTGATCCAAATGCTGTCAAAGCTGATTGTCAGATAAACCCAATAATAATGTAATACAGCCAGAAAGTCTGAATAAACTGTCGAGGATGCTGCCATCCGGCATTTTTAATATACGTGCCCTTTCCCACATCTCCAGGGGAAAAAATCATTCAATACCACCAATCAAAACATTTATTTTATTTTGTTTTAGGGAGGGTTTGGTATGGGTCTTCCTGGGATGCAGCTACTTAAATTTCCCCTAAAGTTGCAGCATTGCATCTGCAGAGAATGAAAACCTACGGCACCATAATTTAAGTGGTACTTTTTATATATGTCAATCTCTCCATCCACATTTAGTGTTCAAGCAATGAAGGATTGCTATGCTTACAGGGACTGCAGTTAATTTGTGGATTGGGTTGGCCTGGTTGTAAATATGTGCATTCTCATAATAGTGAATGGGTTATAGGAGAGTGAAAAATATAAACTGGGCTTACCTGCATTAACCCCAGTTTATATAATGGCAATGCAGTGTTGCTCACTGGCTGCATTTAAGACCTCAGAGACATTTGGAAAGCATTTTCTTTCACTGATAAATTTGCTCTAGCAGAGCCAGTTTTTTTTTCTTGGAGTATCTTAAATCCTACATCATATCTATGCTTAGGCCCGTGACCATGCATTTCTAATGTTTATTACATATTGACTGATTTGATCCCCTACAAGTGAGACATTCAGTGGGAGACAGCGATGTGGGAGGACATTGGAAAGGGAACAGGAGTCAGAATGAGGTCTTGCCGGATTCCCCGCAGCCTAGTCTTTGAGATGAGGTGCTTTGAGTCACCATGGCAATCTAACATGCTGATTGTTGCGTGATGGCAGGCAGAATGTGTCCTGCAGAGAGCCGCATTGAGTGGCACAGCAATGTATCACCTCAAGAGTGTGTTGCGTCAATCAAGCAATTGAGACCTGTCACAAAATTCTGCTAACACTAAGTTTATTTTTAATCTTATTTATACTTAGTGTGTTTTGCATTAGTATCTCCTATCATTTCAGAGCCTTTTGCACCTCCATGGAATCAATCAAGTTTATGCCTTTCACCTGTGTTGTCACTCACCTGCATCTCAATCAGCCTCCACCCTATATATGCTCAGCTGGTCGTCTTACTTTCCAGCATTCTTGTCTCATCCCTGGATTCTGTGTGTTTCCTGCACCTCATTGGGTTTGTTTGCATGTTTGAACTGACTACCTTTCTTTGTTTTAACGCTGCTTCTATATACGAGCTCAAATATCTGCCGCCACTCATGTTGTGCTTCTGGGTTTTATTTGCCAGTTTTGCAGAATCCTGATAAGAAATTTGTCATCCTTTATTGATGGTAGTGCACAAAATATCGACAGATTAATGCGTGTTTCTTTGTAATCAAATACTAGTAAACAACTTGCTTGCAAATGCTTTCACAATGGGGGCTTCTGGCTTGACCCCTGACACTGACAAGGATTTTAATCAACCCTCCATCAATGTCACACAGTCTTTGAGTAAATGTCTGAATCAAATATGTCATGCTTTGACCACAATAGAAGGTCCTGTCTTTGAAGATGGTTTAGAAAACGAATCCAAAATCATGGTAATGTCTCCTTTCCTCTTCTATTCTGTATCAAATGCATTTCCAGCATCTTTGCCTCACTGTTGGAAGTTCCTGGACAATTTGGAAGCTCCAACAAAGCTGTGTGTTTTCCATGGAAACAAGGTTAACACCATTGTTTTATCTGTTAAACGACAAGAACAGCCTGCAGATCGCTCGCTACAATGGGAGCACTTCC
>NW_027180889.1:0-25000 GCF_040956055.1 Brachionichthys hirsutus | reverse complement strand
CGGCCCCAGGCAGCTAGTTTCGCGATGATCCTCGCCGCCTAGTAAAATAAAGTTAACAATTTACAGCCAGGAAAATACACACAGCATTAAAAGATGGTGGTGCAGCATTCATGATGTAAATGACTACACTGATACCGACGGGCAATCACACAGTAATTCCTTTTTGGGCTCCAGCAACGACAATATTCACCTTGCTGCTTTAATTTAAGGTGAAGAGGTGCTCAAATATATTTATGGATACGATCAGGTTTTCTATAATCCAATGATTTATAACAGCTTTAATTTAGACTTTCAATTCCAAGGAAAGGAACAAATAAAGCCCTTTCACATGGAGAAAAGTGCAAAATACTAGAAATACATAATTTAAAACTTTGTTTAGGTATAAAAATTACTGAGGCCTCATGTAAACAATTCAGTGGAGTATGGTGGTTGCATGGTCGTTCTACAAGTGAAAAGTAGTGCAGGCATAGATCATTACTTTAATTGCCTACTTTTGAGGAATAGGGGAAGGTTACATCGTGACAAATTATTGATGCTTTACTATGATTAGAAGCAGAGTGACATCTGTGAAAAATTAATGACCGTAAAAAAAAAAGCAAGGACACAACACCTCATCTGTAAAAAAAAAAAAAAAAGAGATCTCCTTATTGGGTGATTGACATTTTACTTCCTAAAAATACCTGTGCTTAAGTTGCAAGTATGGATAAGCGCGTTCTAAGCCCAGTTCACTGTCCAATGCACATCTACGTTCAGTTTAGTCAACAGACACCCATCCGTAGTAAAATGTTATCCGTGTCGTGGGATTGCACCAAATTTTAGATGCACAAACTGCTCCAGTTTTTCATAAATTGCGATACGCATTGCATTTATTCATTGAAACTTAACTCACCATGTGGACAGTAAAAAGGTCCTGACGATTCAGCATCGGGAGGAAGTAAGACCAGGCAGTGTTTTTTGTCTTTTTGGCATAGTCAAAGAAGATATTCACACGCTGGTGGTTCTCCTACGAGATAATTGAATGAAGACCAAAAGTTAGCTCTTAGATTCAATATTATTGATTGCATGGCTGAAGAAATCACACTCAGCTGAATCATTATTTTATGACCAACATATGTTAAACTGACAGTCACATTACATGTGTAACAGATAAACTGTAGTCATAAAATATGTTTGAGCAGAAGGTAAGTTCAACATAACAGAATTCTGTATAACAAATTACTTGACTTTTATTGCTTATTCAGCAATTCAACTATTTGTTTTTTTAAAACTCTGATATTATTTTATCATTTTTAATCATGACATTAATCAAGGCAACAATACCTTAATAAAAACTCCTCTTTGGTCAAGCTAAAGTAATAAAATCCTCAGAAATTTCACGTTATGTGAACACATAATGCAACCGAGTTCTAAACAAGCCTTTTTATTAGTACATTGTCCATGTACCTGCAGAGTGTCATCAATCAGAGTCAGGATGTACTGGACTGTCTGCTCCTTAGATATGTGAGCCATCAGGTTCAGAAAGGTCTTGGCACACTGAGGGGGAAAAAAATACTTACACAAATTTGAAGAAATAAAAAAAAACATGTACAAATTGAAGAAAAAAAATGCTTTTACATTTATTTTGTTTGGCATACCTAAACTGAGGTATACAAAATTGAATTTCAAACTACTCAATGATGCTACAGCATGAAGGGGCTTTCAGACCAACAACAATAGAGCAGGACAAAGAACATTAAGTACGGTATGCTCAATGTGCTAAAGGTGTGTCAAAAGTCAAGATACTGGTTTAAAGGCTTTTTAATGAATTACTAAAGCACATGCTCTGCAATGTTGACCCTTTGGTATTCCAAGTACCTAGGGTCAACATTGCAGAGAATGTGGAAAGGAAGTGAAGAATCATGTGCAGGCAGGCTGAAAGTATCAGGTGTGCTCTGTGACAGGAGAGTGTCGGTCCCGTAGTGAGGGAGGACAGGAGCGTGGCTGGTGTTGGGGAGGGCGATGCAAAGGACAGGGTGAAGTGGAGAAGGTTGGATTGCTGTGGCAACCCCTGACGAGACAAGCCGAAAGAAGAAGAAGATGCTCCCTGGTATTACACTTTATTAATATTTGTATATGCATTCATAAGCATGATGAAGGAATAATGTTGCTTTCTCAACCAAGCCATTTATCTTAAAGACTTCATGCAATGGACGGAGTGTCAGCTTAATGTGAAAGGTTGTGAGCTAAAATTCAAGTTAGAAAAGTCTGCAAAAGAAGCTAAAAGATAGTTGCTAAAATTAACTCTAGAAGAGTACGCCAAGTACACATACTAAAACGCAGAGGTGCTGTAAAGGAATGAGTACCTGATGTCCTTCATTGGTCAGAATGGCCTGTTTCTGCTCAGAGTTGGCCACCTCAAATTTCTTGATGAATTCGCAGTCCTCTGCTGAGATCATTTGACTCCTACACAAGAATTTTAACACAATATTAATACAATATTCGTCCCACGACTTTAGGCTAATAAAGAGCAAATAGTTCTATTAATTATTCGTGAGGCATTCAAAACATCTCCACTCGCTGGAGGAGTGGTCTTTGGTGCTCCAATTTGCAAAAGTTGTTTTCTTAATAGCAGTAATTAACAGCAGAATATTACAGGGGCTACTTTAAACTAAACACACCATAGATAGATATAATGAGGCGGTTATTGTAAAGATTTGGCTTTTCGTTTATCCTTAACTGATGATGAATAAATGACACATTTATTTTTAAGAAATTATAGGAGTTGAATTTTTAATATTAGCAACAGAAATGTCCAAAGGAGTCTACGTACTGTAACAATACATGAGATTAATTGGGAGAGAAACCTGTTTGTAATTTAAGATTATTTTACTTAAGTAAGAAGTTATGCTCTGCTATTGGATCGCTACTAAATATATAATTATATTGAAACAGCAGAAATGAAATTCTGAGTCATAAGTCACATGTACTGCAAAAGAGGAAGTGCCAGTGAATCACATTATAGGAAAGAGAGCAGAGCAAAATGAATGCAAATGGACGAGGTAAAATATAATGCAGTCAAGGAAAGCGTCACTTACATAACCAGTCAACCAAAGTTCTGTGAAAGCAGATTTCATGGCAGCGCTATTGCTCTGACTGGCATTACACGATCTGGTTGACATCCCTTAGATCACTAGTGTTCCCTAAGTGTGTATTAACGTGTCCTTTGGGTTAGTTAGGGTTACTTACTGCAGGTATGACTGCCAGTTGACCAGGTTGGCCCGCACCTCTGCTGCCTTGGCAGCGATGATGTTGGTGGGGACTGCAGCATCCACAGCCCCGCGGATATCCATCCTGTACTATATCTAACAAAATATATTGTATGTGTTTGATTTAAAAAAAAAAACAACAACCCCAGCTTCCCCCAAGACGGGAGCAGCAGAATAAACAGTAGCTGTTAAAATATTTGGATGTGGTCTGCAGCCAATGTTCCCTCTAAGTGTTCATGCGTCTGCGCAAACACACAAACTCCCTGAACAGTCCTTTGGACAACTTCGAGCAACATCATAATAATACATTTTATTTTAAACGCACTTTACATTTGAAAGCAAATCTCAAAGTGCACAATAGTGTAAAAATAAATAACATAAAAACAAGCGATAAAAATCAACAAATTAAACAGATAAAATTATGTTATTTTCAATTTAGGTTGGATTTTTTTGTGTGTGTGCGCAATCAGCTGTGCGTAATTACGCACGAACGCACCTTATAGGGAACGTTGTCTGCAGTGCATGTTAATTCATTAAAAGCATGAATAAACCAAGAGGAAAACTATTAGCTTAGAACGAGCTACAAATAATTTACCACGGATACCCTAATCAGTGACGAACATATAAATATATAAATGGTTAATTCTGACGTGAGACAGCAGCTAACACAACGAAGCTAACGCTGCTGCTAGCATCAAGCCAATTTACATTAACCCAATGTCACGACGTATCAGTGTAGATTTTCCTGAATAACAAAAAAAGCTAAGTGTATAATGCATGTGTTATTAAGCTGCACGGCATTCTGCAGTCAAATATGACGCATTTATACAACACTTTTACATTATAATCTAACATATGCGACACTGCTGGATACGGGCTAGCTAGCAGCACAGCACCTAGCAAAATAAGGGAGTGATGCTAACACACAGCAGCGGTGCTATTTCAGATTAATCCCTTCCGTCAGAGCGACAACAACCGTTCAGGCAATCACAACACAACACAAATCAGAAAACGAGGATATTATTAAAACGCAATTCAACTACCCACCGTCCGACTCTCCCGTGTGAACAGCTGACACTGACAGCGCGTCACGCTCTATCATGTGACAGTCACGTGACGTCACGTGACAGCCCGACCTGCGCGAAGAACGCGTGAAACGTGGATGTGAAAATTAGATCGATACCACAAACAAATCAAGCACAATCAGTGGTTTTATAAGTTCATGATGCATGTTGGACTTTGAGAGGATGACAGAGAGCTGAACTCTGAAAAACACCACAACCCAGTACAGTGCAGTAGAAGCTATAAACTACTACAGTCACTATACAAATGTGTTTTAATCCATTGTACTACATCAAGAAGTATATGTATACGGTCACAAAAAAAAAAAATCCATGTCTGCTTCTGTTGCTCCTCTCTGTCCATCTCAGACGCTAAAACGTCCTGGCTTAATCTGGTCTAAGCTGCTGAGATGCAGTAAAGCACGGAGGAATCAGGATTGCATCCAGTGAGAACATTGTTCTAATCTCCTTCTGCTCGCTCCTTTGTAAACACGATTCTCTTCATCAGAATTACTCGTTTTTGTATTTTTTTTATTTTTATTCTTTCACAATATACTTCAGAAGAGGCACCAGAAAAGCATGGAGTGTGGATTTGTTAGGATGTTACGGAGACTTGAGTCTCACATGGTGAGTGAGGCCTCATGCCCGGAGCATGCCATGTGAGGGAGTGGGAGATCTGGCCCACGTCTACCCTGTTGGGGCCTGATGTGGCAGCGGGTACAGGCACTGGCCCGGGCCTGCCGGCATGGTGCGGCAAACCCAGCAACCTCCAATGACCAGATAGAAGAGGAACAGGAGATGGTGTGCCTTGAGGTAATAACAAGTAAAGTAGCACATTTTATTCAACAAAAAGCAATGCAGGTATTGGTAACTATTGTCATCATAGAGGTTGGAGCAAATTTCGATGGAGCAAACAAAATACAAATAATCCACCAGTCAAGTAAAACTACAATTCATTAGTTTATTTTGCTCATAAATCACAGCTTTTAATCAGTGTATTGCCTGTTTGTTATTGGTCTAATAAGAAGCATATATCTAATATATGCTTGTAAAGGTCCCACATCGAACAAATACTCTTATTTAACTTTGGAGTAACGATATATCTTCACATATATTTCACATGACATTTGCTACTCATATTAACACCACCAATAAATCAAAAATATATGTCTAGTATACTTTTCTTTCTTATCAGCAGCCCTTTTTGTTTTGTTTTGTTTCTGGCCTAATACCTATTTTAGGAAGCACTTGTTTCCTGATCAAGGTGTAAGAAGATTAAAAGAAGAAGATGGTGTGTCTTGAAATAGAATCACACCACTTATCAGAAATGTAAGAAATGCTGCAGAGTCACACAGACACTGAGAATGCACGAGGGTTGGCATAAACATTCCAGTACAGTAATTAATGAGAATTAAAATTCATCCAAACCCTTCTAAATAGTCTGAAAAATGTAAGTTTGGCTGCACAAATACTCTTGCTTCATGGATGAGTAAAGTTAAATGTTACTGTTAAGATATAAAATTTACATCAGATAAGAGGGCAGATAGAAATCACATATTGTGCATGCTGCAGAAATATTTCTCCTGGTTGATTCTTTTAAAGAGTCCAAAGAAACGTGTTTACCTTTAATTGATATATATATATATATAGAGCGCAAGTAAATTGTTTTCTGCATTTGGTTGACATATGTGCTGCTATGATTGGACAATTTATCTCCAGTCTCAAAATGATCACAGATGTCACACGTGATAGGTGTTAGGTTGGTAACACACTTTCTGTCTAGTGCTCTTCCGCATGTTGAGCTCCAGCGATTGAATCTACTGTCTTTGTTTTACAAAAAGCTTTATCAATCTTTCAATCCCTTTGATCACAATGTTCTCCATTGTCCCTGTCACCCAGCTCTGTCATCCCCACTCCTCTGTGTGACCTTGTATTTTGCCATCAGCTTGGAATATTTTCACGTGTGCCTGATCACAGCAGCATAAACAATCATTCGTTGGCTATGAATAAATCTCGGACAGGCTATTAGTGGGGTCTGAGTTGCATAACGTGAAGCAGGGGAAAATGCTAAATGAAGTGTTGCGTAGAAAGTCACATGTTTACATCTCTTTAGTGGAATGAAGTGGATTCTTAGGACACTCCCACTTCTCAGCACAATCAGAAAGCATTTAATCCGGACAAGGAAAGAAATGTAAATGGTGCCGTCATAGAACAGCACCACGTACATGCAGACACTGAAAGAAAGGTTCTATAGTCGGCGTTACAGGCACTCATGTTGCGATGATGACCTTCATTTCCACGGTATCAAAGTGCATATTGCCTGAAAATCTGACACAAATAGATGCACATGTTTGTTTACTTTAAATATACAATATTATAAAATTCTGCAAGGTTCTATGAAAGATTGTGCCATCTGGTGTTTGTACAAAGCAGGACATGAAGTATTTTTAACGGTGTTGTAAATTCCATTTGAAGACATGCGCAGTATGATCTAAATCCATCGATCTCAAAATTGAGCTTCCATTAAAACAGCATTTACACAGGCTATTAGATTAAAATCACAAATATTATGGATCAGATTAAAGAGTTGAATTTCCATTACTATGAACACTGAGGCTGTAAATCATTGATTTCTGTCACGTTATTGCTGGAGTTGAGGCTGCCTTCAGATGGCAGTGTTGTCGTCTGTATCATTAATGGTTTTCAAGTCTCTGTCTGAGATTACTATCTGATGTCTGTATGAATGTGTGTGCAATGACATAGTGACAAATATAAAGCATGGTAGTACATACGTGTGAAAAATAGATTGAAACTTGTTTTTGATGTAATATGCAGTTTGGTACGCTTGTAAAATAGATAATTTAAGAATGATGTATTAACTCATAGAAGAAATGCAGACATAATCCTAATTAATACTTTCAATGGAAATAAGTAATTTTATATATTTTTTAATGGTATTGGGAAAAAGGTTTGCAAAAATTAAAATCTTGGATCTCTTATTATGAGTATAATACACTGTATAAAAAGAAAAGGTTCCTCCTTTATACTTCAGACCTTTTTTTTTTATCCAATTATAAATATTTCAGTAACCTATGTTTGATCTTTTCAATCTAAGTTCTTGGCTAAAAAAAAAAATCTGAATTATCCCTCATGTGATATTATTTTCCGCTGTTTAACTAAGGGTTCCATTATATGCTTTTTTTGTTGTATTTCTGACTACGGCCTGGGAACAGTATACATTATTATGGCTAAAATGATCTGGGTGTGTTAGTATTGATTCCTCTGCAAAAATGAAGAGACTCTTTTCTTTGGAGAAGGCTCTGACTGCTCTCCTGCAGGGCACAGAGGAGATGTCCAGTGTGACTGACACAGGAAGAGACATCAGGGGAGGCTTTCCTTGAATTTGAACGATATGGGTGTTCCAGCTCCAGCACAAGTGAGGACATGGTGGAGGAGGAAGAGGCTGTTCCAACCCCTGAAGAGCCTCCGCAGTATGTTCCACCCCAATCCTGACTTCGACCCCCACACGTTATGCCACAGCCAAGATCAGCGGCACAATTACATCATCTTTTGAGCTCTTCATTAGTGAGGAAATTATTCAGCTTATCTTCCAGAACATCAATCTGCAGGGGAAATGGACAGCAGTGGATTGGAGATTTGTAGATGTTGGCCTTTATCAGGTTGCTAATCCTGGCTGGAGTCTAAAGATCCCAGGATGAGGTGACACAGAACCGGCGGGCTGAGGACACAGCCACAATGTCCTGGAAGTGGTTCCACAGTTGTAGCTGCAAGTGCAGCAAGTATTCATGCGAAGTACATCTATGCAGCCCCCCCCCCCCCCCCCCCCCAACACACACACTCACACACGCGTTACAAAAATCCCTTCAAAGAAAATCTCGTTTGCATTTAGTATGTGGAGTATGTTTCATATTTGGTGTGTTTTTTTATCATGCAAACATGTGAGTTAATGATCACAAATTTGCATGGTTAAAATTGTTTAAGGAATATATAACTATATAATATATAATATGAAGTTGACCACAAGATCTAATGTGGTGGAAGTGGAAACTTTTTTATCCTTATAGCACTTTTCAGGACCTGAACTTTTTTTTTTTTTTTTTTTGCACGAGGGGTAAAACATCATCACTTTCCGAGGAGGTGTACAATGGTTAATGGCGTTACTATACAGGCTTCTGCAGCCGCGCTATCCTTGGGCAACAACCAGCAACCAGCTGGTGCCTGCTTCAGCACCGGAGACAGCGACTTCAGGAAGCGGCTCCGTGGCGCAACGCACGCGCTCACGAATACCAGGCGCGTATCGGTAATATTTCCTCACACGCTTTAAGTTACTTAAACACCTGCGATGTCACAAGAGCCTCGCGTGGATTTAATGCATCTTCTGTGATCATTTGCTGCGCTCATTTTTCATTCAGTTCCTTCCCTCCGTGGCTCGAATGGGCCGTTTCTTACATACAAACCAGGGTAAAGAACGCGCACTGTAAATCTGTTACTGTCGGGGTTTACTCTCTGCACTGAGCTACGATGAGTTGGAGAGAAGACGCATGCGTATTGACTTGGAGCAGCCGGTCGAAAAAAAAAAAAAAAGAAGCCTTATGTGCCATCGGATGTAATCAAGGCAAAGAATTATCTTCTCGCTGCGCATACATGGTGAAATTGTAAGTACTGGCAGGAACAGCGATGCGTCTTTGCACGGATATTTTGGTTTGATGCAGTTTCCCCGGCGTTTAAATGGCTTGTCACTATATCTTGGTGTACAGCGGACTTTTAACAGATCGAGGCAGCGTCTTTTTGAAGCTCTGTGGTTATTCATGGTGGCTTCTCTACACTGCTGCGATGTGCGAGTTATACTAATGCAATTGGTTGCCTTTGCTAAATAGTGCAGAAAACCTTCGATCCCAGTGTCGCCCGTGTTTGCGCCCCAGGAGAATGGCGTTTTTATTTGGTGCTTATTTATGGCATATCCCTTGAATGGGTACGACACCCCCCCCCCCCCCCCCCCCCCCCCCCCCCATTTCACCGTCTGTTGAGTCAAGCAATAGCGTGCCGCAATTGTGTCAGCTCCGAAGGACCCGACACCTATAACGCGTATATCGTGTACGGTTTGGGAAGACGCACGCAATCTGCAACTCGGAATGGGAACGGAACCGCGCACGGATCCATTTTAGAAATGAACAAATGTTATTGTATTCACTCAAATGTTATGACAGAGGGATGCTGCTGTCCGAAATTTGAAAGCTGCGCATTCCCCCCCCATCATGTATCACATCTCCTGACACTGTTTTTGAAGCATCATTTCTTGTGTCAGGTATAGTAGCCGGATGATGTCGTGCGGTGGAAGCGACAGCTTTGTTACATAAATGATCTGAGAGGATTTGGCTGTGTCTGACCTGCTGATGACACATTTGTGAAAATCAGACAAGAAGTCTTTCTGTGAGCGTATATCCTGTCTGTAGTCTATGTAGGCCTACAAACCCACAGGGATTCTGTTGGATACGCTAGAAAGGGAGGTTACAATTATAATATGCAGTGAACATCATAAATGTATTGCTTAAAGATGTTTGACAAAGTGACACCCAAGGGGTAAAATAAAAGAGGTATATATTTACTTGATTATCATTTAATTATTCGCTCTATTTGGGCCCAGAAAGCATTGCAATCATTATTATTTTTTTACAAAATCACATATTTATAATTTTAGATTAGATACATTGAGCCCATGTTTAATTAACGGTACAACCATTTTGCACATGCTGCTAGAATGCATGAGGGAAAAAACAGGCAGTTTGGGAATAAATATGATGAAAAGTGGGTGCACTATTGTTAGCAGTACACACACACACACACACCAAATAGTTCTACATTGGTGTCAGCCGGTGAGAGGAAAGTTAAATAAATACAATTAATCGTTGGTAATCTTTTGTTAGCATTGTGGTGATCAAAAGGATGCCTTGTCATGTTTTCACAATTTTCTTTGGGGGTCATTACACCGAGTGTCTCTCTGCACTGATACTAATTTATATCATAACAAATGCAGGTCAAGAGATTATCCTGCCACATGATGCAGTCTCAGTTCAATATACTACTCCTGACATTGAAACACTAAACTCATGCCTTTCCTCTGTCTATAGCCCATGGGATCAGAGCGGATGGAGATGCGAAAGAGGCAGATGTCGGTGCAGCAGGAGTCAGCAGCGGGGGGAACTGCACCGGCCCAGCAGAGCCAGCTGGGTCAGGCCAACCCTGTGCGGGGCACAAATGCATGCTGCTTCTGCTGGTGCTGCTGCTGTAGCTGCTCCTGGTAGGTCTTCCCCCAACCGAGAACTCAGTCGCTGTGGCACAGCATGGCCAACATTACTCCACACAGGACAGCACAGCCTGGGCTACTGTATCTCAGCAGCTTGTGTTTTATGTTCTAGAATTTCTTGCATGCGATCTGTGGACGCTTGTCCTGCAACAGGCTTATTACTCTTGTTAAACTTGCCTGAACAGCAGCTCGCTGTCTGCTGCCATTTACACATACATCACTATAGTTTAGGCTGTTGTTGCTGTTTATCTCAAACTATTTAAACCAATCTCCGTTTACATTTTCATTTTGCTATACTGCATTTTTTTAATTGTTCTTTTTTGTCTTCCACTTAAGGACACAGATATTTTTTAATAATGAAATTCAGTCCAGATTGCATCAAAAATAATTTTCTCACATATTGATGTGCAGCCAAGTCATCGGTGTTCAATATTAAGTTTGATCTGGACAAATCTACAACAACATGCCCACCACAAACTCATGCTATGTAGCAATTGTAATGCAAATTAACTTCTCATTCACAAATAGACCCCCCCTCCCCCAAAAAAAGATACCTTTGTATATGAGATACATGTTTGAGTAAAACAGAAAAACTAGTATAATAGCAGCCTAAGAGACAAGCTGTAAGAAATGTGTCTCGAAAAAAATCAAGAGAAAAATATATAAAGAAAAAATATTGGGGAAAAAAACTAAATAAAAACAGCGGTGATTGATAAATATCTTCTTCTTGCAATCTATGTGAAACACCCCACAAAAAAAAATCAAAATCAAAATCACCATAACCAATTCTTACTTTTTGGTGGACGTAACAAAAATGATCATATGCAGTTCATTTTACGCTATATGCTATATTTCAACGTCTCCATTAGGAATAAAGACCGGGATGAGAGGAGCCGAAAGGTTTCGTATGACGGCAAGGAAGGGACCACAGACTGTGAAGACTGGTCAGTTGATTTCACTGCACCGAAGTGTCAAAACTACTGAACATAATTTGAACTGAAAATAAAAGATGAAATCATTCCATCTCTTGCTGTCCACACTCTCTGCAGCCCGAAGCCCACACTGGAGGAGGCGTGCTCTTGGGGGCAGTCATTTGACAAGCTGATGTCCTGTCCAGCGGGGAGGAACTCCTTGCGACAGTTTCTTCGCACCGAGTTCAGCGAGGAGAACATGCTCTTCTGGTTAGCCTGTGATGAGTTCAGAAAAGAGACCAATAAGAGTGCGGTAGAGGAGAAGGCTCGGGTCGTCTACGAGGACTACATCTCCATTCTCTCGCCCAAAGAGGTCTGACAGCTTCACACGTCACGCTATCTGATTCATTTCCTTCAGTGAGAATAGAATGTTAGTTTGAATGCACTTGCTAGCCTTCCAACAGAAAAACAGTTACAATATAACATAATGACAATATTAATACCACAATCATGTTTATGCAGTACAAAGTGAACAGTTCTTTAATTGACCATAAATAAATAAAACAAAACAACAGTGGGAAAATGCCACCCGGCTGTAACAGAATCAGCCTGTTAGCACTTTCAACATTCACTAAACAATATGTTTTTATATGACATCTTTTATTCACACAAAAATAGTGCAAAAGCCAGGAATTCCAGTTTTACGGTAAAAATATGTCTACCAATTTACTCGCCTCTGAACAGGTAGGCAGGAACCAGCCGAGTAAACAGGAAATGACTTGACCCATCCATGAAATAGTTCAGCACTTTATACTGTAAACCCAAATGATCACCATTACATGTTGACTTTTGAACAGATGAAACAAATGGTAGCTCTAATGTCAGTAGAATCTTTAATAGACAAGATTGGCTGACCAGACTGTCAGCAACTTCACATTTATCTCGCATTTCAAGTTTGATCTCGAACTGTCAGTGGGACAAGACCATGGCTCTAAAATGGTCAAACTATTCCTCTGAGTCTAAGCCATTGTTGGACTCACGGTGGGGGGGCATTTGTTGTTCTTCCTAATTTTTCTCTTTTCCTGACTCCTAGGTGAGTCTCGATTCCCGTGTGCGTGAGACGATCAACAGGAACATGCAGGAGCCCAACTTGCAAACATTCGACGACGCCCAGCTGCAGATCTACACACTAATGCAAAGAGACTCGTATCCCCGCTACATGAACTCGCCAGCATACAAAAACCTGCTCAACACACTGTCAGAGCAGTCCCCAGAATCATAGGGTGGCGATGGCCTGTGACCTTTTAACTATCTTTACCCCCGCCCCTCATCCTTGACCCCTTTTGAATTCTTTTTTTGTCCATGTTCAGTGTAGGATTACATGAACCAGGCCTCGAGCCTGTCCCCTCCCAGGGATCTCCGCGCTGTTGTGATCTGCACCTGACCGAAGACACTCAGGTCTCAAAATCTCCCGAGGGCTCGACATCACAAGTACTGTTACAGATCAACAGAGCAAAACACTCCAAAGGAATATGAATACATTTGGATTTGGTTTTTCTTTCTTTTGATAGAAATTATCTATTTTATTTATGTTCAGATTTTTTTTTGTATGATTGTTTTGGCGGGAAATTATTCCTACTGTAGATTATATATTTATGAGTCTGTACATAGCAAAAATTGAATTGTGGGTATTTTATGTTGACACGCCTGGTTCTATTTACTGCGTATGAAAATCAAAGCTCAAGTCAAAAGCTAAACGCTGGCGCTATTTACAGGCAGCTTTGTGGGGTTACTGTATTATTTTACATTGGTATCACCCTGTTTTGTTACCTAACCTCACACTTTGGTACCTGTGACAGCGACTTGGCAACTTCAGTTCATGCAGACACTGTGTGTGAATGGTCAACATTTAAGGAACAAAGAGTGACAAAAGCTCTTATCACGGTGTGCAATTTGTTTCCCCAGGAAACTGAAATTAATAATGGAAAGGTTTTTCAACTTTCTTTACCTTTTCCGAATCGTAGAGGATTGCCTATATAAGACGGATATTTATTAAAGTATTACTCAGTTGTGTGGACTCATAGGTTTAATATAGAGTTACCAGTGTGACATAACAACCTCTGTGATTCTATTTGTCAGATAAAGTATTTTTTATTCACTGAGAACTATTGCCAATACAGAAAAACACAAATTACATGGTGGAGTAACGCATACCGTTATATTTTAGAGAGAACACTTAGGGAACACTTCTAAAATTAAATAACATTTAAAAAGTTGACTAAATTGAGCAGAATATTAGAACTTCCTTGAAAGAGCTGCTGCAGTTTAACTTGAGTAAATGTCCATTATTCATCTATCGTAGGGTATATAGAGTAAAATGGGAGCTATCTTTATCTATCTTCTATAATTTAACACCAGAGGCCAGTTAGCTAAGCTCAGCACAAATATCAGAAACACAGAGAAAATTATTTTTCATTTATTCAGCTACTTGTAACCAACTTTATCCTATAAAATGTCGAAAATGTGATATTATGTGCTTAATACATTCAAAAAATATTAAGCATGAAGGAGAAAATATACTGAATTTCCAGGAAGCTACTGCTTCCAGCTAACATATATTTTACATACATTACACCATACGCTACAGAAATGAGAGCAGAAATTATTTATTTATTTTTCAAGGAAAAACTAAATGAGCCTGGAGGCAAAATTCATGATTTGGATGCAAACAGTTGATGCGAATTAATTGAAAGCTACACCATTCTACCTAGAGGTCTAACTTCTACTTCAATGCAGTTCTTCTGGGGAAAATTCTCAGAAAATAGCAATAAATTAGAAAATTAGTGAGACTGAAGACCTAATTTTTCATTCGACATGAATTTGGCTTCAAAATCTGTGTTTAAAAACCCACCTGGATTACAAGACTGGGGGTCAAACCAGGTTAGCAGCAACACCAAAGCTACCACATAAACTGTGTTCATAACTGTATTGAGTGTTTCCATTGACTTGAATTGGAATTGCCAAGTGTTAAATACATTAATGTATTCTGATAGTGTTAGTTAGATCATTTTGTTGCCTCACAGACATGTCAATCAAAGACAAGATCCTCACACGAGGAAGTGCCTTGACGTTCAATTTTACATCATCTTTCTCACGGAAAACATCCATTTCAGACTCTTATCCTGGAGCACGAGAACCAGTTTACTGGAAATGATCCATTTCTTTGGCCAAAATATCACATGTGATTTGTCTTGATTCCCAAGTCTGGACTTCATCGGTCCATTGTGGTAGCGATATGGTGAAGGGTGAAGACAAGATGTCTTTATTTGCTTAGGACAAGGAAGACTGGCTGGTTGATCGGAACTTCTCGCCAACCTGCGTGCGTCACAGCGGCACGACTACTTGTCTTAGGTTTAACTTTAACTTACTGTGTGCAATTTGAGCTGATTGATACATCGTGAAGATCAACCTCAAAACACAATCTAAGCCAATCAATGGTTTGGAGTGATGCCTTGTTTGTTTGTCGTTTCTTCTGTTTACTGTACACAATGTGTTAAATTGCGCTGAGTTTACTGAAGAACACATTAAAAAAAATTATAATAATGTGAATGTTTACAGTATATGGTTTAGTTTATTCTACTATTCTCCAAGAACATAATGAATTGTGGGCATTTTGATTGAGATAAAATAAAGCACAATCATTTTACTGACTCCGGAACAATTTGATCCCAAAAACACACAACCATCAACTCCTAAATCTTTCCAGCAAAAAAAACCAGATATAAATATTGTTCTGGTAATTTTGATTCCAGCTGCATCTCCTTGTTTTTACATTTTAACATAGATTAATGAAACAACATTTGTATGAGGGTAAACATGGTCAAAATGCTTCCCTATCATGTTTAAGTCAAAACAACTGAGCTGGTGAATCTATATAAAAGGCATTTCAATTTCAACTATGATGTTCTTAAAATGGGTTAAAGAAATATATTGAAGGATGTATAAATGAGAACACAGCTAAGGGGTATTTAAGTAATACGCAATAAATGTAGTAAAATATTTTTGGAATAAAAAATCAGGATTTCAATTTTTGGCAAGTGTTAAGGGGTGGAGACCCTGAGAACTTTAAGTCATTGAACATTCATTCATCATTCACTTCTGAATGAGAATTTGTAATAAACATGAAGTGATGAGATGCATGAGCCCACTAACCTATGAAGGAATTCTTCTCGGGGTCTCTGTTAAGACCCAAGTTGTGTGCTTAAAGTTACCAAACCCATTTCCACAAAGGTAGGGTTGCTATTCATCCAACCATCCATCTTCCACCGCTCATCCGGGGCCGGGTCGGGGAGGCAACAGTCGCAGCAGGTATTTCCACACCGCTTGTATCCAGGATCTTGACCTTTCCGTCATGACCGTAGGTGAGAGTAGGAACGTAGATTAACCGGTAAATCGGAGAGCTTAAACCTTTCGGCTCAGCTCCTTCTTCACCACGACGGACTGATACGACTGCATCACTGCAGCTGCTGCATCGATCCGTCTCGCGCTCCATCCTTCCCTGACTCGTGAACAAGACCCCAAAGATACTTGAGCTCCTCCACTTGAGGCAAAGACTCCCCACCGACCTGGAGAGGGCATGTTTTGTCTGGTTCAGCCAATGACATTATGCCGCTCCATGGAGACATCAGTATGCAGACATCAATATTCATTATGACGCGATGAATATTCCACCAACAACAAATGTGTTTGTCCTCTCAGATCTCTCATTGCATTCGTATAATGCTCAAGATTTTCCATTAGACTGACGACTAATGAAAAGCACGGCTTATTAATCAAATGGATTACACTTTATTGGGAAATTAAATAAAACAATGCAATGTTGGTAGGAGAAAGCAGAGCATGAAACATTTTTCAAAGTGTTAAAGCTACATATAAAAAAATGCAGATAAAAGATAATGAGACAAGACTGATCGCATATATCTGACTAATAGCAATAAGAAAGGTTTTCGGAGAAGGTGTCGGGGGAACTCATGATGAGCTCCATCTATAAACATATTCATTAAAACAGTAACAGCAGTGGCATATTTGTATGTCTGATGTGCACCATGTGCCACAGAATGCAAAGCTCCCAGCTGTTGCACTGACATTACCAGGAATCTTGCTACTTGTCTGAGTACCGTGGAAATGCTTGCAGACTCAGCAGAACTAGGAGATGGGGGGAAAAAAAGCAAATGAATCAATAGACAGAAAAAAATGATATCAAGCTTACAGAACAAATCCAGACTCTCAGGGTGCTGAAAACCCTTTTTTCACCCTCAAAAAATCTGTTTCACATCATGCCTCGGGTGAAATATATTTGGCTACATTTATTTTGTAATCCAACATAATATTTTTCACTCTTGATAGATGCATTTGGCCACCTTCAATGAATGTTATGTGATTTGACAATATCATCTGGATTTATCCCCTCCCAAAAAGATTTACATTTGTAGACGCTCTGTAATCAGGTATGTTCGATTATCATTTAACGCATATGAACTGATTATTTCACAATTCAATAATGAGTATATAAAATATAAATGGAGTGAAAAAGCGAGTTGACAAAGCTCAAGGATGGACTCTTTACATAACTTGGGCTTTGAATACAGGATGTTGTCGACTTGCCACCACAATTGGTTCTGAGGGTTTTGTTGAAAGCCGAATTGTTTGTAAGTCAACCCCTGTTAAATTAGCGTAAGTATATTAAGTTGCATCATGATGCTGTAAATTAGGAGTAGAAAGAGAGAATTTCCTCTCGGTAGACATCGTGGGTGAGACGGCAGAAAATGTCGCACACTCGATTCGCTCGCTCGCTTTCCGGTATGTCGTTGAGAAACACGTCGAGAACAGAAAAAACCCACAGCAGACGAGTGCAGCCGTAAAGTAGAACTGTCGCGAGTCGCACAGGTCGTAAGTCGACAAACCCTTATATTTAGATACCAGCAAACAGTTTGTGTGGAAAATGAAAAAGGACCAAGTTAAGTCAGCAAAACTCAAGTTAATAAATGTACCTTCCATCGATTTCCACATTCATTACAGAAAACAAAGGTGGTCATTGGCTCATCAGCGCTGCGAGTTTGAACCTGGGAATGAAAACAACATGAACAAACCATTTATTACAGCGTCAGAGAGAGAGAGAGAGAGAGAGAGAGAGAGAGAGAGCAGCTCAAAAATGACTTTCATTAATGGACAAACGAAGGGAATGACTTGATGAGCGTACGGTCATACAACGCTACAACGCACCCTGCCATTGTAACCACAGCATGTAAAACATGCATGAAGCACGAACTTCATTTAACTTTCCTAGCAAAGGAGCAATAATGAGACTATCTATGCTGGGAAGAATGGATGAAGCCAAATTGTTAAACAGAATATCTATGGTTTAGCACGTCTCTCTCTTCCTTACCTGTGTGTAGGTGCAGCACTTCCCTTTGCACTTGCCACATGTGAATAGATCGGTCTGCGTGCCTCCAGTGGTGGCCATCTGGTGGTCCCTAACGGCCTCTTTGGTCAAATTCTTTCTCATTTCTTTAAGCTCATCACTGGCCATTTCCTACATGACAACAAAGACGTGTTTAAGTAAACCAATATCCGATTATATTACTGCCGTAATAAGAGCTATTAAAAAATACATTTATGATATGAACACGGAGGTAAAAATGTAAGAAGGGTAAACATGTTTGGGGTAACTATATTGTTTTCCAATTAGGATCTATTCCACGAACAGTCAACGCACCTCTGCAGTCATCTTAGCCATGCGTTCAGGGGTTACACTTCCACACAGCACCGTCCTCCTTAAATTAGGGTTCTTCATATCCTTCAGATTTGAGATTCGGCTCCGCACGCGGTTTTTGTATTTCATGTCTGTGTTCTTAAACTCATGGAAGATACGTGACAGAGAGTCAAGGAATTAAATTTCAGCAAAATATATTTTGTTTCATTATTAAATGAAGGGCCTAAACCTGACAAACACAATAACATTTACAATCTCATGACATCACAAACACATCTGCTGAAATATTAACCGATGTGAAGGATATATTCTTCAACCTGTGCCCCAAGTTCATCACAATCGGCGCCAATAGCAATATGGTCATCTGGAGGAAAACCAGAACAGAAATGAACGAGAAGTATTGCAAATAAAGCCAATCTTAACTTTCAGCATTAACAAATATACTTTGTTGAAAATGTATTAAACAGCAGTACAAGAAAAACAGGATCACCTCCAGCCTGCAGGGCGCTGGATATCAGCTCTCTGCACTTGAGCCTGATGGAGTCGGAGGTGTTTGGGGCACGAGGAAAAGTGTTGATTAACGTGTTGGGTGTAACTTCACTGGGTTCACTCTTGCTGCTGGAGTTACTGCTGGAGCTGCTGCGGGGGCCATAAGAAGACTTAAATGAGCTACCGAAGCCGGAGAACCAAATGTAAAAAATAAAGCAAAAATATATTTTCATTTGTCTCAGCCATTAAGAGATGCTTCAATCATTTGTCTCCTCACCTTTCTTCTTTTGCCTCTGGGCTCCCCTGTGATGGAGAAACGGCAAGAGCCATTTGTTCTTTCCGCTTCTCATCAGATTTGTCTCCACCACCAGGCTCATCTGGAAAGCAAGTTACACAAATCATGCAAGCGAGAACATGAGAGAGTGCTGTTAAACAAATAACTTATTAGTGTTCATTGCTGGGAATGGTTGCATGAAACTACCAGACATTGCTGAAAAATGATGTTCGAGTGTGACAATCTATATAATATGCAGAAGAACAAACTTGTTCAACGAGCTGTTACCAATCAATAACAGAGTAATGATACTGTAATAGTCTCTGACAGTCAAATACACAGCAGCTGAGCATCACTCCCAAAATGTACACCCGAAAAAAAAACAAGCTTACTTATTTAAATATAAATAGAGCTGTAAAGTGAGAATTACCCAAAAGCTTTTTCCATGATTTGATCAAGGACTTGGCTAAGGAGGTCACCTCTTCGTCTGTGCTCTGCTTGCGGATGGCGTTTACGGACATCCCAATCCTAGTACTCTGTGGAGAAGAACCGTGTGAGCACGCTCTAAAGGGATGAACGCCGGTTGACTCAATACTAAACCATCCTAAGAAATGAGCACAGGTACCTGAAGCAGCTCGAGAGTCATGGGGATGCTACGTAGCTCCTTTAACAGGTCCAAAGCCCCAGCCTGGAGAGTGGAGGAGATGAGGAGGAGTTAGGTGGTCACACTGAACTGCAAACTGAATTAGCGTGTTCCATGGTAGGTGGTCAATAACTACACACATATGTAAAGTACTTCACAAAACAGATTTCTTAATGAGTTATATTGAACTATTCTACAGCATTTACTCACAATTATCAAGACTTCCATATCAGAATAGCAAGTCAAACAATCTATTGGTTGACGCTACCGTACGTTTGAGCTGTTGTGTAGTTATGATACACAAGAGGCCTTTAGTTTTTACATAAATTAAACATGATCATTTGACTTGAGAATTGACTATCAAACGTCTCAAAATGTCAAAATGGATATGTGTACAGACGATAGAAAAGCTATAAATGATGAATGATTGGCTGTTTGTCCTACCTAAAATAACTCCAACCGTATTATACTGAACATCATTATGCTAACAGTTGTTCGTCAGATATGAAAGATGTTTTATACCATAATTAAAATGCAATAAGCACATTAATAGATAATGAAACGCACCTTTAATTGAAGCATCCATGAACGCTAGCTAGTTAGAATAACAAGACGCCTCAAGGTAAACATCCACAACGATTCACTCTAACGTGACCTACTTAGTCACTGGCAAAACACTAAAGACGTTAAATAAACTCTTAAGTCTAACAATATTATTTTATTTCAGTTTCACATCCAACATGTCACTACTTGCCGGTAAGAATTAGTGAGCTGCTATACGGCTAACTGCTAGCAACCACAGAAGTGGCTCGCTAACTACAAGCGTCTGTTCAGTAACAACATGACGGGTATTAGCATCGATGCTTCTTGTTGAAGACAACAGTTTAGTTACTGGTTAGAATAAACAGTTCACAGCGGCTGCATCAGTTCGAGGTTCGGACAGCGGACGGTAACCCCCCCCCCCAACTGTCCATTAGCGCCCAATGCTAGCTAAACATCAGCCTGGTGGGCAAAGCAGCACGCAGGTAAGCGTTCATTCTTCAGAGACATCTCACCCCGTTCTTCTTTTGTGCCATTTTATCCATCTTTTTCGCTATTCGGATAATATCCTCTTCCTCCTTTTTGCCCATGCTGAATGAGCTGATGGAATAAAAAATAAATAAATAAATAAAAACACAGGCGTAAACGGGAAAGAAAAAAATTCGCGACAAAGACTAACACCACTGACGTGAGAGCAGCGGCGTCTACAGACCGGGATCGCACACTGACCCTCCGCGGTGTCACAGACCTGACTAGCTGATCCAAGATGAATTCAGGAGGGTAAATCGAACACGATCAACGATACCGCAGAAGTCGCTCTGGTCAATTTATCAAATACATTTATCACACAAACGCGCACACACACTCACGCACACATTGTGGTCAACAGCAACACATTTTCTGTCATATTTGTATATTTTTTTAATTTTTTTTCGAAAACAAATTAAAATTGGCACAACTACAAAACAACAACAGCTGATTAAGTTGTTTTGCAATATCTCGGTTGGCAAAATTGTAGACACTTGGCCTTAAACTGCATTATTATATACATACATACAAAGCTGCAGTCACAGTTCCTATTGATTTAATTCACCAGGATACGCAACAAATGAAAATTCCGATAAATAGTATTGAGAAATCTGATGGTGGATTTATAATGCCTTCTCTGAGGTAAAAGTGCTTTCTTATTCTGGCTCCTGATGTCAACAAGGGCACAAAATCTCTACCCTAATCCCTATTAAGCTTCTTAAATCCGATTATGTAGGCTGCCTGGAAATTAGAAATAGTCCTAGCCACCTGTATGGAACACACATGTTGGTCAATATTACCTTAACGGAGGAACCTATATAACTTTGTGAAAATTTACCACCTCTTCAATTACATTTAATATTCTATTATATTAATAATATTAATTTAACTATACCGATGTACTCGTTAAATTCTCACATTGATGTTTAAGTGCAAATGCCACATAAATTAAGCAGCTGATGGCCAACTCCATGGACATTTCCTTTATAATTTTGTTGCACTACAAATTATCATTCCGCTGTGGTGCGGTTTATCTGTTTCTTACCTTGATATGCTGATTGAGTGTGAGCAAAGATTAAGCAAATTGGCCATGATGTTGCATGTCCGAAAATAGCTCTAGGAACTTTACTGAGAGGCTTTGAACAACACGGGGGGGAAATGGATGCACACTTTCTGTTGCTTTAACCTTTATAATCAAGGTGGAATGTGAAATATACGGTAAGTCTTGCTTAATACATTTCTCTTGACATGTTTGTGAAACCGTCAGCTATTTTCTTCATTAACTACTCGGTGTAGATTGTCTGATTAGTTGGTATGGTTCTGCTTTAAGTTGCTTTTCTCTTCGTTCCTGCTAATCATATTATAATTTGTACAATAAGTAATTTCTGCTGATTGCAAACAATTTGAAAAGTTTATTCTGGGAAATGTAAAGCTCACAGTTACATCGGGCATGTTTGTAGTCCATTTCATTCCAAATGCAAGCAAAAACAGTTGATGCATGCTGAATCCTGCTTAGAGTGTTGTTTTGAGAACTCATATGGGTTTTCTAATTTAAGATGACTATGGAGAAATCAGTTGGTCGCAATCAATTCTGCCAGTGACAATTTTGAACAACAAGTCACTTTGGCCAAACATTAGTGCTTAAGTTACGACAGTAGTGTGACATGAAAGCAGGTTTTCATGGTCAGAACCTAAGTGTTTGGAACATGGAATTGGAAAGCATAGACTTGGACAGCAGAAGGACTAGCTGTAAATCATCCAGTTATTGCTGTTGGACCAGATTGTATCTGGCAGCATCTTTAAAGGGACAACAGTCTTCCTGAACCAGGATGGAAACTGAAAACTGCTAAATTAATTGTGAGTGTAAGACACTGTTAATACAATATTTTACCGTAACAGGACAGGATAACTTAAAATGTTAAGCAACTGCAGTGACTGGTATTTAGGTTTTTCCCTCTCTCTGCTCGCTAGCCAACATGAGCTGCACACCAACACAGGAGCCACCTGTGGATTTGTCCTCTGAAAGTGGCCAAACATCACCCTCAAGACCCATCCTACCAATGTCTGATCCCTTAGCTTCTAAAAGAGTATGCTTCTATAAAAGCGGAGACAACAAATTCAGTGGGCATCGCATGGTCATCACTGTGCGCACTTTCAAGACTTTTGATAGTCTACTGGATGCTCTTTCAAAGAAAGTGCCTTTGCCATTTGGAGTGAGGACCATAGCCACCCCGCATGGGATCCACCTGCTTCGGACTCTAGGTGACCTACAGGATGGGCGATCATATGTGTGCTCCGATCAGAAAAAGGTGAAGCCATTAAACTTGGATGAAGTGAACCGGCGGCAGGTGCCATGGAATACCACCAGGCCCTTGAGTGTGGGGCGTCAAAATCGTCAAAGAGCAGCCACGAAGAGGCCAGTAAAGGTCTCTGAGAGAGTGGCAGTACGGACACCAAAGAAACTCTTGGTCATCAGTAACAGAAATCCCACTGTTGAACGCACAATTGTGTTGCAGAGAAGAACAGCGCCAACATTTGATGCATTACTGGATTACCTTTCCCAAATCCTGCTGTTCCCAGTGCTGAGACTTTTTTCGATAGGCGGAAGAAGAGTAAGTATTTAGCAAAGAAAAGAATGATGCAGAATAATTGTAGATTAATCTTAATTTAGGATAACTCTGGAAATTATTATAAGCAGCTTCTTTTTTTGAAATGGATGCAGCTTTATTTTGATAACATTTTTTTGGTTGCACACAAATTGATTAAGGTCAGTTTCATAGCTTCTCTAACGAGCTAAACTGTTTTCAGATGTGCTAACATGATTGCACAGGGGTTTCTACTCATCCCCTTCTGACGCAATGAGCAAACACATTGTCCCATTAGAACCCTGGAGTGATGGTTGCTGGAAATGGGCCTCTATACACCGATGTAGATATTGCACCACAAACCAGACATTTGCAGCTAGAATAGTAATTTACCACATTAGAAGTGTATAGAGTGTATTTCTGATTAGTTTAAAGTTATCATTGGTAAATTGGTAAATGTGAAAAATGAACACACACGAAGCAATGGGTTAATGCTTATCATACAAAAAGAGACGTTTTTATTTATAGAAATATACCAGCAGCTAAATCTAACAAGTGTAATTAAATGGATTTGTGCTTTTCCTTTAGGTTGATGGTCTTGCAGCGCTTATCCTGTGCTCTGGAGTTGTTGTTGCAGCAGGCAATGAGCCATTTAGATTAGGAAACTACAGTTTTCACAGAATGGGCCAGATGGGACAAGCAATGGACATGGATACTGTAGAACCTCCTATGTTGCAGCGCAGAGCTCGTAAGTGTTCGTGAGTACCACTGTCAAGTGCTCTGAAAATATTAGGCACTAAAATATTTCTCAATGACGTCTTCACCTCCACTTGTTATCACTTATCTTTGTTTTCTATTTAACAGTTTTATGCTTTGACCACGATCCAAATTTGTAAAAAATAAATTCACAATTTAATATTTGGTTTCTCGTCAACAATACGATTCTCATGTCTGTACTTGTAGGAGTTTGAGCTCTCTCTCTCTTGCTCTTTTTTTTTACTCTAGACACAAATGTGCTTTCTACTTTTCTTCTTCATGCTAAGATTTGGGATGCCGACTGTGGCTTTATTTTAAAAATATGACATATAACAGTAATGGATATGTTGTATGAATATTCTCTGTATATACTGTCATTAATATGAAGAAATACAGAATTGCAACTTTCTTATTTCAAGCTATTTTCTTTCCTGAATATCCAAGTGAATAATCTTTCTAACTTTTATATTCTTCAATTGTTTTTTCTCTTTGTCTCTCTTATTTTTTGTCCATCACTTTTGTTGTCATGTTTTCATCAAACACCTCCAACCCAAGAGAACAACAACAACAACAACAAATCCTTCTTGGGTGATAGAGGCTCAAGGAATTTTTCCTCCGCATCACAACGATATATTGTAGACCAAGTAAACCAGTCTCAAAACGGCAACATGAACAACCAACTGCATCACCACAACAGATCATTAGAAACAGAGGTCAAACATAGTCACGCCTCCATAAGGACATGCGATTCTGGGAGTGCAGGGAATAAGCAGCATACCCTCATTGTACCTCATGAAGATGACATTGAAAAGTCTTTCAGAGTTAATCAAGATGGCAGCATGACAGTGGAGATGAAAGTTCATCTGACCAT
>NW_027180888.1:0-25000 GCF_040956055.1 Brachionichthys hirsutus | reverse complement strand
CTTGGGACTGGAAATAGCAAGTACCACATGGCCATTCTAACCTCTGGGTATTTTTCAAGTTAGAGTTGTTCAGTAAATACATAAAACATTTTCTGCCTTTTTCTTTTATTGTCCAAGGGCTCGTGCCAGTTTAGCATTCTTCTTCTTTTTTCTTTTGCATGCTTTAAATCCCGAATAGCAACTCATGTGTCAACCTTATGTTACTTCAAAGAATACATGCGTTTCTGACTCATGTTCCTTGTTTCCAAAAAGCTATTGATTGCAATTTTCTCTTGTTTGTTCCAACAGACTCTTGGAGCTTCCAACAAATGAATGGTAATAATTAGAATATTGGCCAGAAACAAGAAATGTTGAAAATGTTTCTAAATACTCTGCAAAATTCATGATTTGTTTTAAGTGGACCAAAACATGAAAAATCACTATCATTATAATTTAAAGGAAACTAAGGGCTGCAAATAGATCACTGTTCAGACTCAAGAAGAGGAGGGACATGTCTTTGTCCCCAGAGTGTGTGTGTGTGTGTGGCCTTACAGGATTGTGATACAAGACTCACGTGATCCAAACTGTACTATGTACACACTACGGTTTTTTAATTAATTTCTGGACTATATAAACAAATCTTTCACTTGTGATCCCTTATCACACTCATCCGATCGCAGAGCATCCTTCCCGAGTCCCTCGCAAAGTTCAGCAATGAATCACTATTTCATAAACTGCACATGCCCCCCCCCCCACACACACGCACACTGTTTCAGTTCCCCACTAACCCAATATATGCATTAATCATATAATATACACACGCCAGAGAGAGAGAGAGAGAGAGAAATCGAGCAGCTGCCAATGCATAAAAAATTGAATCTCAGGAGTTCTACTAATTCCAAGGTCGCATGCAATGCTCAGCCCATTTTTCCTCACTTTGTCTTCTTACCTCAGCTACAAGGGAAGGAGAGAAGGAGAGGCGGTGATGATGAGAAACTAAAGGGTCCTGGACAAAGGAAATTTGGCTATGAAGTTAATGAGAAGCTCCCTCAGATTACTCAGGTGTGAGAGGCCATGCAGGTGGGCGGGAAGGGGAGGCCTGGCGCTGTCTACTGAGCTCGCTACAGCTTTAATGATTCAATATTTCATTTGAGGCACCAAAACCAGTGCCGGACATTCCTAAATCTGCTTTCAAAAACTTTGGTGTAATCAATTCACCTAAATTGCATGTTTTTGGAGGTGGGAGGAATCCGGAGCACTCCGGAGAAAACCCATGTGGACACGGGTAGAACATGGAGCCTATCCCAGCAGTCTATGGGCGAAAGGCAGGGTACACCCTCTGGACATGCCGCCAGTTCATCACAGGGCAATTTGAACATAAACATGTATAAAACATATGTCTGTAAAATATATGTCTCTATATTGAAAATGATATACGCTCACATAATGACATTGGAACATTGGATTCTGCAGCATTGCAATACCAGAATTCAGAGGGAGGAAGTGATGAGTGACAGGCAGAAAAGCTATGATATAATTCTTATCAAAGGCAGTTTATGTTTACCTCATGCTTACTTATATTTCCAACTCTAACTCCCGCTTTACCAGTGAGATCCACTCTAATGAACGCATACTCACATTCTGCCTCTGTCTCATGTGCTGAAGTTCTGCGTGAGTGAAGTCATATTGTGCTGTTTTCTCAACACTTCTTTTCAGAGCAGGAAATGTGTTGAAAGGATGCCTTCTTTGTATCTGCTATAAATGACATCCTCACCGTAATAAATGGTAGCTCCTGTCAGCGGCATGAACTTTCCTGCTAACCTTGGACATGCAGTGAAATGTTGAGCTTGGTGCTGAAAACATTAGCCTGCAATTCTCACACAGCATTCCAAAAATAGGACTTGAATGAAAACAAACATCACCCGTCATAAGTATTGCAGAGCTGGACTTAAATGGTAGAATTCTTAATTAATTTGCTTTGATAGATAATCAAGTTTTATCAATGCCCCTGTTCCAACCACATGTTAAGCTCTCATTTAAGTCTGCATGTTGCCTTTTTTTTCAAGCATGGGACCTGTCAGAATGCTACATTAATCATACCTTTAAGTCAGCTCTCCCACCAGTGTCTAACAGACTCATTAGGTGAACCTAAGATCTGGTGGTCATAAATCCTGTTGAGGGTAGGCAACGGTATGTGTCAAGCCTAGGAAAAATTATCCAGTTAGGAGATCCACCAGGATTACTGTTGCTAAAAGATTTTAACCCCAAGAAATACACACATGGAGTAGAAGAAAGTGGCCGAGGTGCCAACAGGTCCGACACCGAGGCCTAAGCATTCCTGTCGTCAAGCAGCACAGGTTGGTGGGACCCTGACAGTGGGAGATGAATGGGAGGGAATTATCTACTCACTGGGCCAGATAATTGCTCCATTTGGCGCTGAGTTAGAGAACAGCTTCTAATTAGCTCCCTGTAGTCTCCTAGACCTTCACTCCTCCCCCAAAAGAAAATACTCTCACACATGTTGGGGGCTCCACCAACTGGGTCACTTTGATGACACCCAAAAATTAGCAAATTCTACCAGTTGGTAGCATGTCCAATTTGAATGATTTTCACTATCAAAAGGGGAAGAGCGGGGGGGGGGGGGGTTATTTGTCAATAATTCCCTGATTATTAGTTTAGTGAGGTTGACTTTCCTGCTGTAGATGTTGCATGTGAGTTAATGATTTGCAGAGCTTCAGAGTCATCAACATAATTTTCTCTCGGGTTAGGTGTTTGTTATAAATAAATGAATGCAGAGTGATGTCTGATTTACAGGCAGATAATTTGAGAAAACCAAAGCCCTTAATAATTGTTTTGTGAACTAGAGCAAGCAAATTTGTCATTGATTATAACTTTCAAAAGAATACTTCAATAGTTAGTGGAAAATGCTTATTCCCTTATGCACAATTAAATGAGAAGATCAATGTCCTCCTTACATTTATAATGTATATTTTAAATTATAGTTAGCTTGGCTTGCATTAAAGGCTCGAAGCAGCTCTAAGGTGGCTCTACTGAATGGTTACCAGCACCTGTACCCCCTAAAAGCTGCTTGGTTACAAAACAACCAAATCTGGGTGGTTTCCCACCTCACAGCTGTCTGTCTATTGGATTAGCTACATGCCGGGTTAATCTGACACAACAGGACTTAACCCACCAAAATGTCTCGAATATTCAGGTCAAATGCTGGTTTATATTATCTACCATTGTAAGTTAATGTTAGCACATGAGTAATGATTGCATTTATAACAAAAATGTTAATGACCTAACTGGAATTGTGTAATTCAGTAACTGGAATTGTGGGTCCATTCAACCTCATTAATATGAAGTACATCTACTATACATGAGTAGTTAAATTACAGATTTGTTGCAGTCAGACGGTAAACTTCAACAAATGTAGCACTAAAATCTGAAGGACCTTTTGGACTATTATCACCTCAGTAGTAATAAAAAGGAAATGCCTCCTCCCCAAGTGGCAGTTTTCACCATCAGTGGCGGGGGGGGGGGGGGGGGGCATTTACAGCTAAACTTCTCAAATTAACATTCTGTTTATTTGTTCTCACAGTTCAAGAGCAGCAAACCGTCCTCATTTCCTTTTGTTGCTGATAGGATCCATAAATCCCAGGTCTCATCAGGAGTCCTGGCCCGGTCAAGCCAAGCAGTCGAGTTACACTGTAGCCCTCGGATTGTTGCATTGTAGCACTGTTGCAAGGTGCAGTACTTCTTTATATTAAAGATCAAACAGCCACTGTGAGCAAGTGAGCAGTTTTGTGGGGAAGATAACCTCCAGCATTGGCAGCAGTAGAAGGCGGTGACAGCTTTAGAGCACATGCCTATGTCCCTGTGAGTGGACTGCGCTGGGACCCCTGACATGTGGAAGCTTGCAGACGGTGACCCATCAATGGACTGCTGGCAGGGTTGAGTGGGGTTAAAGTGGGTGACGAAGGTTGCAAAAGATAGAAGCATCTGAACGGGTTTAAAGCAATTTAACAATCGTGCCGACAACATCTCCCATTAGCCTCAGATTTGATGAGCACAGCAGGCCACTGGACACATGGCACGAAATGTCGACACATGGATGCAGGACAGTCAAGCACAACTGTTACTAGCACCTTTTACATAGCCAGCCTGCTCTGGGATGGACAGCTGCACTTTTATTGTTGTTATTTATGACAGTTGCAAAAGTATGAAGGGGGGGAGGGGGGGGGGGGGCAATTTTGTTCAGCCTCCAGAAAAAAAAAACAGCACAGGTAGCAACTGCAGGGATACCAGTCAATTTAGACAGGAATGGGGTGTGATTTTAATACATTTTGACCCACAACTGAAAGAGCCTTCTTTTTTTTTATCATACCAAATGTCCCTCAGGGCTGATAATGATGTCTGTTGCCTTATACCAGGGACGGTTAAAGATAGGTTTTGCCCAACTGGCTGCCGATCTGTAGTCTTGGATCTAATCAAGGTGTCTGCCTGTTAAACGGCAACTGTTCCTCGCTCCTTGCCGCCGTCGCCACGGTTGTTCACAGGAGATTTGGAGATCACTGTAGATTAGAATATAGAGTTAGTCTGGACCAGCTCATCTTGAAAAGTGTCTTGAGAATACTTTTCTTGTAATTTGGTTTCATTCAAAACCATTCATTACAAAATGTAATTAGATGCCTGTTTTACATATGGATGACCAGCATGCTCTCATAAACGTGTGCTGCGTCAGGCTGCTGTTACTTTGCTGCGACATTATTGCCCAACCTTCATGGAAAGGTTTGTTGTCATCTCCTCTTCTCCTCTACTTAAAATTCATAAATTTTTCATGGCATACTCAATTTCAGGTTAATATTTTTTTAAAGGCGGAATCCCATCTCATCAGTGAACTGTTTGTTTGAGGTGATTTCAGATATCCCTATGTAACTATATAAACCAAGGCTTGTGGCGATTTCATTGGTAAAGGGGTGGGGATAAAGGGAAAGGCACCCTGGGAAAATAAACCACCCCTGGTGAACCCTGTATGCAACACAAGACTTTCTCACACTCCCTTGTTTATGGATGTTGGGATTTTCTATCTGCAAGTGTGACATATTTCTCATCCAGATAACATGACCTGAATAAAAGGTGTTTTGTATGGAATTTGATGACAAATAAAATGATTTTAGATTGTGGAAGTGGATGCTCTCAGTCATTCCTTGAAATGACCAGTTCAAGCACTGGCAAATTCTCCAACACAGATACAGAGACAGCAGTATATCCTTAAGTCATTAGTCATTTGTTTTGTTTGACAAGAAGGGATTTATCACTTTTCCTTCACAGGAATGTAAGGGAACGTAAGGGGCAGGCAAAGATTAGTATGCAGGTAAAGTATCTAATGAGATGCAAGCCTTAAAAGTCTAATATTATGTTCCTGTGTTTGTATTAGAACCTCAACAGCATAGAACCCAGTTTTTGGGCATTTGAATATTGAATAAATCACCCTGGAAAGTCGGCATTGGTGAGTTGAGAATGTGTCTCACATCACCTCTGGGAGAACGAGTGTAGCAGAGTTGAGAGAAGTGGATGGAGTCGATAAAGCTGGATTGTCTGGCTGTAATCAGAGCCAGATGTGGTCAGGCCCTCGCCATGGTGGTCTGACCACATCTGCTGTGTCAGGGGGGAGAAGGAGAGGGGGAGGGGCCACAGCTGGATGACCTCTGACCCAGAGGAGGGAACCACGAGCCAAGGCTGACAGCTGCCATCGACGAGGCAGGCGACCTGCTATCATCCCTTTCACTCACATGGTTTACGACTCTGCTAAAAAGTTTTAGATGAGCTCTGTTTACCTCTGATGGATTTTTATCTGCAAGGTTAACATTATGGGTTAAGGTTAATGTTATTCTGTATAATGTTATTCTGCCTCATTCTGTAACTCCCAAACAAGAAAAGCTAGAATGTCGGATGGTAATGATGGCATGCAGTATGTTTATTAGAATGAAGTAAAAATCAACGTCGTTATCCACAGGTGAACTGATTGGTTTTTGATTAAAAACATATTTAGCATTTTACTTGTTAAAATGCCATATCTTGCTATTATTATGGCCCCATCAGTAAAGATGCCTTCACACTGCTTCATATTGCTTCAAGAAGAATCAAATTAAATGTAAAATGCTCACCAGAATTCATCTATTGAAAAGAATGATTGGTACCTTAATATTTTACCCACATTTCTATTTTCATCATCTTAAATTTCAAGAAAATTGAATCAGTTAGACTTGTTTTGCATTTTTATTCATTTTGAAACATTTTTCTTAAAATACTAGTCAGAGAAAAACTATGTTATGAATTATTGGATCTCAGAAGCTGCAAGCTAACATAGCTGAGTGAAGCTGTCCCTGCTGCAGGTGAAGGGACTGATATTATCTGGACGATCATTATTAATCCAGACAGGAACTGTAGGCTGATGATGCAACACTCTGTGGCTGAAGCTTGCTGCGGGCTATTTGTAGATCATCGGAGGAATTGCTTTTCCCTTCGTGTCCTCTGATCTCCTTGGGAGGGAAAAGGAGTATATAGATGTTTTTCAGCTGTGAAGCAGGGGAAACCAGAGCAGCTGGATTTTGCCATTTATTCCATGGAATCTGTAATCTCAAGGATATTTATTTTTTATTTGATGCAATTTTATCTTTGTTAATCAAAGTTACTTTATCATTTATACTTAATAGTTTGTTAGAGCCTTACTTTTTACCTCACCTTTCATTTTCAAGTTGAGAAATTTGATAATCTTGGTTGAGTTGTTGTTTTGATATCTTTCTCATATAAAGAGAAAAAACATATTTTATATGTCTCATCAGTACCCCACAGGTAACCATAAATAAATGGCCTTCCTATCTGACCTCGATGGCTATGCAGGGCGGGCAGTCAAGCGTGACTCCTTATACTTCAGGTCAGAGTGACGCAATGATATGGGTGAGTCATCATTACCATGGCAGCGGGTGTTCTATCTCCTGTGCTTGATGATGGAGTTGCCATAAAAAAGAGATTGATCTTTCTTCACAATGCCAGAGACGAACGAGGCACTGCATGAAGTATAACGAAGGCAACCTGTCTCCTTAGTTTCGCTGCTTCAAGTGCCTCATATTTCCTTCTGTGCACGCCCTCACTTTATTACAGTGAAGGTACGCATTTATCAAGAGGAAGCAGTCTAAATCATTTCTTGCTCTGAAGCAAAGACTTGGAATGCCAGGCCTGATATGACTGAACACACTTGAGTGTGCAGGCCTGCTATGTGCATGCCTCTGCTCATGCACAACATTGTATTGTTGTTATCCAAGTTCTGTCTTCAGCTCCGGGTAACGAAGGCAAGATAACCATTCATTGACCATTCAATTAATGATTTATTTTACAGTGACAATACCTCAAGTAAGAATTCTCTGACATATTCGATAACATCCAGCAAGATAAAAAGGCAATAGTCAATCAGAAATACCTACAATTGGATTGTAATTATTGGGTGTGGGGATTGTAATTATAGTGTGGGTAAAGGGCATTTGCCGACAACGTCTTTCCAATGTAAATTAAACTTACCATGACTTTTAAGCTTTCATATTATGTATTATTATCCTAATTGTAATATAGCCAATTACTGATTAATAGATATAAAAACATGCAAATCATATCATGTTATGCAATCCATTAAAATGTGTGTCACGTGAACTATGCAACTGTAATCCAGCCAATATTTTGCATGAGCCTGTTTTTTCCAGACATATCAAGTACTTTACGTGTCAAAAATCTGAACATAACATGATTAATTACACACTGTCCATCTGTCACCAATAGGATTGAAGTAATTGTACTGTGGCCAAGAAAAAGGGCCAAAACAGAGTAATGTAGTTCTTGTAATTCCTTCTGACATTCTGTTATCAGGACAAAGCACTCCATTACATAAGTGCGATAACACCCGGGACTGCACTAAAAGTAATGGGGGGGGGCGGGGGGGACAAAGATAGAGAGCGTAGCCACCTCCTTCAGCGCTCAGGCATTTCCTTCTGGGATATCCCCCTTTCATGACCTCTGAGGCAAAAAGAAGTGACGGTGGAGAGGAAAAAGTGCAAAAAGCTGGCAGGTTAGCTGGCATTAGGGCGTGTTCTCCTCAGGGTTGGAAGGTAGCAAGCTGCACTGACCTTTACTGGATTTGAGTGACGAGCAGTCAACGGCGGATCAGCCGGTGAGGAGTGGCTGGAAAGAGGCCCTTTCTCTATTGTTCTGTCTGTGACGTTCCTTGCCATGCTTCAGTGAGGGCAGGTGCTTGAGGGTGTCAAAATAGGAAGACCTACAGACAGGCTTGGCTGCCGTCCATGCTCTTCTGACATATGACAAAGGCTGCACTCTCCCCGTAGCACAAAAGGGAGAGCAGAAGTGAGTGCAGGTCATTTACAAAGTGCTGCTAGAGACTCAAACGGGAAAAGGCCGACTAACCTTTGGACCCAAGCGAGTGTGTCCTGGAAAGAGTTTGTCTTCTCTGCGTTCTTCTTTTGTGTGTTTGCCATTATATGGATATCACACTGACAACTGTCTTTTCATGGCAGATGGTACATTTTAAGATTCCTATCAACTAATTGATGACCTTTTTCTGCAGCTACAAATATTGGTCCTCTTCCATAACTTTCGTAAGTATTTCAGTTGCCAACAGGACTTCCGTGGCATTTTTGAAATTTAAAAAAATCATTAATTGGAGATTAAAATGATGGCAAAAAGGAGGAGCAAAAAGCCCAAGTGATTATTTTTCACAAGATTTTCCTGTCCGGATGTTATGAATGTCTCCATGTTTGGTGCTTAGTGATAAATGATGTCGCCTTTGCTCTTTTGATGTCATACAACAGCCTCAAGCCCTGACTTCCCATTCGGTGAGTGCCAGCTAGTGCACTCCCTGGGTCCTGACGTTCCTGGACAAATGTCCAGTCTGCTTGCTTTAATAAATATGTGTCCTAAACTTTACATAAATGTAGATTTTCCAGTTTGTTACCCACACGTCCCGCTATTTTTAAACTGCAGTAGCCTGAACAAATGCATGTACAGCAGCAATTAGATCTATCATCATTACATCTGCGCTCAGGACTATTATTTACACAAGTTATTGTATTATTGATTATATGTCATCTCCAGTATGTGCAACATGCAACATGAGGATGGAATGTATTTATGTTGGCAGCAAAAAAACATTTCCTTTGCAATAATAGATGTACACCACGACTTTGATTAACTTGCATAACATGCATCTATGCTTTGTTTGTTTTCATAGTGTCGCTGATCATGCCTGTACTTGTCACCTCTTTAATAGTGCGATTTCCTGCTAGGCAAAGAACGCCATAGAGGCCTGTTGCTTTATCACCATGATGTGTATTATACATAAAACTGTTATAATGTCCCTGTCTCTGTCTCTCCCTCGCTGTCCTTGTATCTATGTATTTCTACCTCTCTCTGTCTATCTCTCTTTCTTAACTCAGCCGGTCAAGACAGATGGCCGCCCACTAATTTTGCCCTTGTATTTTCTGAATCCCTGCTTTATTTTTTCTTTTTGGCTATTTACAGATTTCCACAGTACGCCGTATTGCTCAAACATCCGAGTTTCCTGCACGAAAATACACCGAAACCTTATTAGTTGACCTGTATGCTTCTGTTATGTATCAATTTGTGTTGTGTATTTCAATTAATATTTTAAGAGTCTTTTATTAAATGTTACCTGATATTTTGAAAGCTTTGCTTCTACCTCCATTAGAAGCAAAGTTCCCAAACCTGGGCTTGTAATCTTCACAAGCCTGAAAATGGTGCACGTAAATGTGCATGTGCGACCCTGTGTTTGAATGCAACACACATTTTTGGAACTCTTTCACTCATTTTCCTCTTTGTTTTATCACCTCTGTTAGTGTGAGTGAGATTGCAGGCTCACTGCAATGTCTGCTGCCATTGTTCTAGTTTCTGAAGGCAGCAGAGCTGTTGTTGATTGACAATAGCACTGATTCCATTGTACTTCCTGTTCAGACCCAGACAGAGCTTGCAACTTTCTTCGGTGCTCTTGCCATGTGTGGCAACCTGCCAGCAGAGAGGGAAGAGAAAGGAAAGCAGGGGGGGGGGGGGGGGGGGGGCGCATTGAGAGTTACAAGAGAGTTTTTACTTATAGCTCTTTTTGCTTGACAAAAAAAAATCTATATCCAAACCGAAATCATTTCAGCGTGTGCATTATTTATGGATGATGTTGTCCATAACATGCCTTCTGATTCTGTGTCTCTCCTTTTTGGACACGATGAGTAGCATGATCGTTGCTACTGATTAGATAAGAATGTAGCAGCCGCTTGCTTTGGTTGCTGGTGTGGAAGGAGGAAATGCCGATCAGATGGGACTTTCAAATTGGATTTTGAATGACCAAACAGGGTATGACCTCTGGACAGAAGGATGTAGTGCATCATAGTTGTAGTTTACAATACATTTTGTTGATACATTTATTTATATGTCCTCTCTTCTTTTCTTGTAATTTATGTCCTAATTCTTCACTCGTTTGTTCTGCAGTGTGTTCAAAAGAAATTACATTACCTGAAAAAAATTGCCGCGACCCGGTAACGGACAAAGTGGTTCAGAAAACGAATGAATGAATGAAAAAAAACAATCGATGCATATTCAGAAGTAAATTCCTGATGAGAGCAATGTCAATGTAATTAAAAGTTTGATCTCTGACCCCAGATCCCAACTTAGTGCTAAAATGTATTGACTGAACAAAAGCAGACTAAAGAAATAAAATAATATGTTAATGATCTATAAAAGTGAGATGTAATGTCATCAACCTTTTTCCAAGATCTGTTTGGCATTGCAGCTCAAAAACAAAATGGTTATTTCTTCACAGACATCGAGCGACTTTTACGTTTGTATACCAATATTTCATAGTGAGCTGTCAACTGCAATGAAACAAGAAGGAAACAAATGGAAACAACAGATGTACATATATGTAATATAATATAACCCTGTTCAATCATGCACTACGTGTACCTGATCGCTGCTACATGTACGTCAACTTGGACGCTGACACATATATTCAAAGCAAACTCAAAGTAATTAAGTCATTTTCCTCAGCAGCAATACAGTTTTTTTTTGTATGGCAACAACATCCGTAGCTGTTGAAGCCACCTTATGAATCCCAGAATGCCCCCAAAACAGAAGCCAAAGCTAAGACAGTTAAAAGTAGACTGGCTTACTGGTCTCTTGACCTTACTGTCAAGCAGCTGTCAGACCCCATTTGTTTGCCCTCTCAAAGGCGAGGGCAAGTCAATTATTGTAGAAAGTGCATGAACACAGAGGTCAGTGTGCTTTTCCAGAGATTAAGTCAAGTGTGTAACCTCCATATTGGTGACTGCCTCATGACACTCAGTGCAGCACGCAGCCCGGGATTTTTGTCAACTGCAGAGTGGTCAGCAGCTTTCCATCTCGATTTGCAGGACTTGCTGTGCCAGGTGTTTGTTTCTCTGGGAAGCAGTTTCCTCATATGGCATATGCCCTACGCAATCTGCCGGCTTTTTATGAGCATGAAGTAAACAAAACATTAGGTCATCATAAATCATCAGTAAACGACATGTCTGGAGCGGAGATTAATCGAGCAGAGCAGAGCAGAGCAGAGCAGAGCAGCGGCGTTCAGAGCAGGGAAGCCGGCCTCACATCCTTGCAGCCCGTAGCTTCTCTCCTCCTCGGTGCCAATGTGTAAGATCATTATTGAAATTGCAGCTCAATTAAGATAAGGCTAAATGACTTTCCCTGTTTGATGTTCAGGGGATTTTTTCTTCTTTCTACAGTTTAAAAAGAGGCAGTTTAAAGGGAGTGAAGGGGGAGACAATTGCTTTCAGCATGCTTTGATGTTGGAGTCCTGGCAGTGGGCTTTGGATTTAGGGTGGAAATATGCATGATTATTTTTTTGAGAAATTATAATTTCAGACAAACCTCCATTGTTTCAAAGTAAAAGCTACATTTCATTAGCTCAATTTTAAAGTTCGTTGCGTGCAGTTTTGACATCTGTGCATATGCCTCCCTTCATGTCGGTGAATGCCTTGATAATTGAAATAGGACTTTTGCTATTTGGGTCTTGGACTGCTTTTGTACACACTGTGGTGTACGATGGGTAAACGAAGCATGACTACGTAATATTCATCATAGAATTAATTTTGATGTCTTAAATCTCATTAGTAAATCTATTTATGACTGGCAGTAAAACATGACATTCAGGGAAGCCACAGTGGCAATGCCTTTTGTAAAATTAAAATAAAAGTCATTTGATTTAATATGTTTTTTTATTTTATTTTATTAGCAAGAAAATTGCATTCCATAACCCATATTTTTGCTACAACTAATTCCAGCTCTGAGCCACTTGGCCCATTGTTCGCAGTGACTCTCTTTGTCTTGAAGTCCACATATTTGCCTGACTTCTCACTGTAAACACAATGGCAGAAACATCAGAGGGCCGTGGATTGGGGATGTTTATATGAGCAGAGAGGCTGGAGATGGAACAGAGATATGAGAGCTGATCTGTGAAAAGAACCGCCGCTGTAGCGCTGCTGCTTGCCATCACACACAAACACCATCTGGCTGCCTCTCACCAGACGGACAAGACCCCACACCTGCACACCTGACGGAAATACACAGAGTTGTTGCATGAATGTTTTAATGTTTGTCAAAGGTCTCTGAATACTTTCGGCTTTGAAAAAGTCAATGCAGACTGCTGGTATGAATGGATCAACTAATTATTTAGTATTCAAGATGACTATTTTCAGTCAAGGTGCATCAGAATTGAGTACTTCTCTCCGTCGTGTTGTTGTCGAAAGATTTAACTGCCGCATGATGTTTGTCTGTTAGCCCTACTCGTGCCCTCCATAGACCTTCTTCCTCTGCTTTCTCCTCCCCCTCGGTTAAAATGCACTTTACAAAGCAATCGAGCATGAAAACAGAGAAAGGATGATTTCAAGAAACTTAGTTAACTGGCTGAAGAGTTCACAATAGGTCTTTGAAAACAGGCCGTCGGGAGGGGTGGGTTTCCTTTTAGAGGTCAAAGGGTAGATTGTCCATTGACACGCTCTCAGACAGCTGACAGCTGATACTCACCGCGGATCAACACAAACAGCTCTGTCTGCGTGTCCTGTGTGGATACTTGTTTGTACGTAGCTGTATTATTTTGCAGATCTTCTTCTATGATTTCTCACCTTTGTCGTATTCCATTCCATGTTTGCTCTTTTGTTTACTTTGAAGACCTCGTGCTGCATTTTAACGCAAACCGTTCAAGATTCATGCTGCAAATGGGATCATTAGTTGATGTCTCATCATAATTTTTAAATCAATAGTAATCAGGATGGATCACAATGAAAATTTAAGATATTTTTAGCTTTTTCTTTTGACAATTGTGTGTGTGTATGTGTATGTGTGCGTGTGTGTGTGTGTGTGTGTGTGTGTGTGTGTGTGTGTGTGTGTGTGTGCGTGCGTGTTTCACCTCACAGTATCCCGCTCTGCATAAAAATTCCATTGCAACTGTTATTTGTGTTGTCTGTATTTGCGATGTTGCGGTAGTGGGGGGGGCTACAGGTAAATCCCTGCTGGTTTGATTGCACTGACTGAACACACACTAGATGAGTTTGAGCATCATTATATAAATCACAGAATCCGTACTGGACATATTTTGTAGTATCTGCAGGTAAAGTTATCAGTTAACCAATGAGACCTGAATTCAGGTTTTTGTTTATCTCCAAACCTTTTTCATCTAAACAACACTAACCAAATCTTTCAGCAATGTCAGAAAAGGGTGAGAGGCCTACAATAACTTTGTGTGATTGACACACCAGACAATAGTTTCATCTCAAATGTAAACTGTAAAGGGGGGGGGGGGGGATTGCAACTATATCTGTTTCTAAATCAACTACAGCATATTGATTTGTGATGTCCAGGGAGAGCAAAGCTATTGTCAACACTGCTTTAGTGGAAAATTTAAAGGGGCGTCTATCGACAGGTCTGATGGTCCTTTTTTTTTTTTACATCCTGAATCTGCCAAGAATTAATAGCCGTGGGGGAGATTCTTTAACTATTTACAGGGCTTTACCTTAACACAACAGACACAACAGCAACACACCTTTGCCCAATGAAGTAAAGTTTCATGTTTATTTGCATCCTTAATCCACCTCCTGTGACAAGCCCCATTTTCTTCCAATTTCTCTTTGCATATTACAGGATGCATATTACATTTACTGGAATGTAATGAGCTAATTCATGCCCGTTCCTTTGTAATTCAAATAGTTCAAGACAAACAGACAAAAATAACATTGAATTGACATTAAATGTTAATGTGTGTATAATATATATATATACTGTATGTGTTGAAAAAATGGGAACAAAAATATTTGATAAATCACAAAATATTGCCTAATCGCCTACTTATATTTCTAAGATGAATTTAATCTTTAGGCATCCCTCTCAGGAGGAGAAGGTGTCCCCTTGTCTCCGTCTTCCAGCAGTTTATGTCTGATGTTAATGTTTTCATAGCCCAGTGGCCGCCCTGCCCCATAAAACGAAATGAAACCCACGAAAGACACAGACAACTGCCACTGTGGCTCAAATGGCAGCGAGTGTCCGTCTCATGTCACAAGTTACACAGTTCAAGTTGGTTCCCTGCTGTCAGAAGGCGACTGAAGCAGATCAAAAGTTTAGAAATCTAATAATGTGTAAAATCATGTGCTGTATTTGATATTTGTTTTTATTCATTTTACCAGGGAACCGAAAAGTCGCTGCACTAATTTATTGCTTAGTTTTATTTGGTTATTTTATTAACAAATTCGTATGCATTTCAGACACCGCGAGAGTAAAATATTACTTTTATAATATCTGTTGAAAAGTTAAGTCAGTTTGATTATTTAGCGAATTGACGAATCGCAGTCATCTGTGTTTATTTTTGATATATAGGCTAAAGTCAGTATACTTTTATTATTTAAAAAAAAAAATGAGGTTCATGAATATAAATAAAAGAATGAGACTTTCCAGTCAGTCACGCCTGTGACAGAAATAAAATGTATTCCTGCTACTCAGAAAAAAAGAAGTTGTAAAGTCGTCTCCGAGAAACAAATACATTTAACTGCACTTGACAATAAATTACTGTGCGCCACGCTGCATGCATAATTGGCACATTCTTGTCGTCAGTGCGTAAAAAGGTGCGAAAGAAACCGCAGGCCGAGCTGCAGAAAAGCAGGTTTTGTGGAACTTAAAGGCAACTCTGTTCGTTCTTCAGGGATCTCGCCAAGGCTGTCGGGTTATTCGCAGGTCGGCCGTTTCCCGTCGGTCTGAACTCACAGTACCCCATTATCCCGCCGCCCCGGCGCCCAGGAGGCCTGCGTGCGTGCGCGAGTTCATTCCTTTTGATTTGAAGATGCTGCTCGTTATTTAATCCAGAAGCCTTGTTTACACCTCATTGATCTGCCTGTTTTGACAAAAGCGAGTGAGTCATTTCACTGAAATGGTCATTTGTCTTTAAAAATGAGGCACGCATGATAAGAGGCTGCGCGTATATCTTCCATCTTTTTTTTCCCCCTTATGGAAGACAAGTGTTGGACCTCCAACTTTACGCGCGTTTGGCCGCAGCGCAGACAGAATTCGCGTCTCTTGGCTCCTAATTAGAAACAGATGGCGCTTGAGCCTCGAGAATACTCACCGAGAGCTAAAACATTTTCCACACTCAGCTGGGTTGGTTATACAGGTGCACGCAGTCTGAGTATGCGTCACAAGTTCACAGGTATAAAAGGACCTCTTCGTCGTTTGGCAGAGCCAACACCTTTTACAATAAGTAAGATTGATTAGTAGGGTGCACTTAAAACGTAACCCAAAGACTCCGGGATCTTAATTTGTCCCTGCAGGAGAACGTCATCCGAAATGACGTAATGTATGAATAAAAAATACATAAATAAATGCTTGTTCCATTTAGATAAATATAAATAGAGCTTATTTTCTTCAAAGTTTCATAAAGTAATTTAGCAATATTTAAAATGTGTTTGTGCAACAAAAAACTAGTCAACATTTATCGTACAATTTCCATTTCCATGCTTTTAAAAAAAATTACTTTGTCAATGAGGGAGAATCTTTGAACTTTTACCTGACCCCCCAAATACAGGGCTCAAAGATATATAATCAAATAATTAAATCAGATTATAATATTATATTTATAATGGTTTGGATCGTTATATCCAAAATAAACAAATATCTACGATAGTGTTTCAGAAAATAATAAAAAGGTTCGACTAACATTGACGCGTTAATTTGTACTTGCTATCTGACCCAAAGCATTTTCAGGAATGCATCGGAAAATCGGAACACGAGCTGAAACTGGGGTGCGCAAATTTTCTAGAGTCGAAGGAGCTCAAATTGGTTCTGTGTGATGAGATAACGCCCAGAGCGACGTCTGATCGGGGCTGCTGCACCACCGCAGCGTCCTGTACAGTGACATTACTGTTTAAACTAAACTAGCAAAGTATTCCGTCTAGTCCTTCTCAGAGGGGATATGAAAACGAAATTAAATTAGTACTAGTTTTTTTCCGTAGGACCCCTCAGGACAGGCTGAGGGGGGGGGCTGGAAACTATTTTGATCAGTGCAGTTACAGAGGAGAAAGGTATAACGTTGGTATAACGTTGGGTTGCATTCTGGATTAGTAATTGTTTTTCCCTTCAAATTAATTGGACAGCAATTTTAAGGAAGTCAAATCCCCCCCCCCCCCCCCCCCCCCCACACACACACACACACACAATGTCTCGCTACATTGTTGATGAAGCTGGGCGGCCGACATCCTCCTCATTGACCTCCGTCTCCCTCGCTGCCTTTTCCTTCTCATGAAAAACGATTCCAGCTCTCTGATTGAATTTTATTCCTTCCTGACCTGGTCTATTTTGTAAAGGCGCCATCAATCTTTTGACTACCACCACACGTTTGTTTATTAGGCCTACTTGGGAAAGTATCTACGGATCTACGGGCTTTTATGAGCCTGAGAGTTAGTGCAATCGGAAATTTTTGAAGACATTGGAGATTGATTTGTTGTTTGCGTTTGTTGAAAATGCAAAATCAAAATAAAACCTTGTAGGCTATAGAGCCCCCCCTAGAGACGCTGCCGTCGTAGAGGTCCGAGGCTGCCAGCAAGGATCAGGAGAACAACCTAAATTCCATGTCAGGATCAAACTTCTGGCTCGCTCCTCCGTCTGTTGGATTGCATCTTGTTGTTAGTCTCTATGGTGGACAACTTTGGCAAGTTCCTGAATTGTTCTCCAAAAAAATCATTAGGCCAGCACGAATAAGTTCACGTAGAAAATGTTCTCGCTTTGAAATGTGTTGCCCGTTAATAAATGCATCTTGTCCGCTACTATTTTATTACTATGATATGTAATAATTATATTATTATGTATTTATTATTGTTATTATTTATATTCGAAATTATTAGTATTATTGATATTATTAGTGGTGGTAGTAGTAGTAAGTACCGGTATAGTATAGTAGAAGTAATTATAGTAACAACGCTCTTGTTATTTTTGATAATATTGAATTTATCTTTTTTTTTTTCATACAAACCTTTTACGGTACTTTACGCACGAATTTATCAAAGTAAGAATTATTGAACTGTTTTTTAATGCTGTTAATACAATTTAAATGTAGAATAAATAACTCTATGCAATAAATATATATATTTTTAATTATATTAATAACTAAATAAAAATACTTTGTTTGTTTGTAGGATGGAATGAAAGGAAAATAGACGCGCATTAACCTCAAACAATGAAATAACGTGCATTTACTTTAAAGTAATTTTTTGCTTCGATAGAATCAGCAACTCATCTTTATTATTATAATATATGTTTTTATATATTATTTTCCAAATTCGCATTATAATATTATTGATGTTATTTTTATAATTAATGAGCAAAAACAGCCGTAATAAGCTATTTTAATGTGCTTGCAATAAAACATAAATCTGTCATCTCAAGGACATAAATAACCTTTTTTGTCTGCTCATTCTTTAGTTTAATAAATATTCGCTCATATTAGCTAAATAAAACGTGGCGGTGGTCTAGAAGTCGTTTCTGCTCACGTCGGCAGCGTGTCAGACTGAGCAGCATTCAGACATTAAGACAGAAGTGACAACGAGACTGTCTTTGGCATGTGTGGTATGATATTAAGTAAGCATGCACACACACACACACACACACACACACAACGTAATCCAAATCAGAGCTGCGCAGCGCGCAGACTCACAGGCCCAGGCCTCAGGTCAACATCTTCTCTATATATTTCCTGCATGCGAAGCTTTCAGCACTTCTGGTGTAACAATAAGAATATAAACAGCAGGCCCGAGTGAAATATACATTTCTAAGAGCTATATAGATAAACTATATATAGCGACAGGCCTTTGCTACTTAGGTGTGCGTAAATACGCGCTTGGACGAAGCATATTTTTTGCTTCAATCATCTGTCATGTTTCCTTCGAGTTTTTTTCCACCTCTGGTTGCCAAGATTGACTTTTTTTTAAACTGCATGGATAATATTATAATATATATTAATTTTGTTAGAGTACAAATATTTAAACTTTGAATCCGTGCACAGTACTCCATTCATTCTAAACCTGAGTGATGAACGTGCACCATTAAATAAATCAAACCTCGATCACAGAGAGTCAAATCAGATTCATTCCAACTCACAGAAAACTAACTGAGTGTAAAATATCACCATTCTAATCAAGTCTGCAAGAAACGAGGCGTAACTTTAACTCACATGAAATGACAATTTATTAAACAAACAAACAAAGTCCTTCAAAATACCTTTCAACAACAACAACAACAAAAGAATCTCTGAAATAGTACGGCGATATACACGTTCCCTTTTCTTATTTTTATAATGGAACATTTGGGACAATTAAGGAAATTCAATTTAGAAACACTTTTTGGTGTTTGGTCCATAATATCCGGCTACATTTTAGAAAATAAATTACTATATGCAATTTACACGTCAATGAAAGTTGCCATATCCTTAAACGTAACATATAAAACCACAAAAGCAAAGAGAGACTTACGTGTTATTTGCAGTAACAGTGTTCTTTAGAAAAACCATCAAGATCAAGTCTTTTCTGATTTTGTGTTCTTTCTCATAGTCCTTATGGTTTGGACACGCACGAAGTGGGAGACGTTGGGTGCTGCTAAAAAAGTGTTCAACCACCGTGAGGAAAATATTAAGCCTGTTCTTTATCTTTGTCTCCTTTCCTTCCTTTTTTTTGGTCAGAACTTGCTGCAGTCATATACGAAAGCTCCAGAAGTGCGATAGATGGATTGGCTCGGCGGGAATGACATCTGACAGCTGTTATTTCCATTCACCGGTGAATTATTCATGCCAATTCTCTGGGATTCGAACATCTCGCGGACTGAATGGAAGTTCTGTTGCTGCGCTGGGTACGTTGCGCCGAGGTGACCCAGGTCCCCGGCCTGGTTGAGGTACCACGAGGTCAGCCTCCCCTGGTGGGGATGGTGGCCCTCCTGCCCAGAGTTCAGATTCCCGTGCAGGGAGGATGAGCTGGTCGTGACTGCGTAATCTGGCAACGTCTCGTCCACCGTGGCGCTCGGAGCCAAATGGCTCGTTCTCTCCCCGGCGTACAAACTCATGGCTTGCATGTTGCAATGGTAGGTTGCGTTGGAGGTAGTGGAGTTTTGGTTACACGGCGAGCTATAGACAGATGTCTGGTTTGGAGAGTAGTTTAGCGACAACGACGGCGTGATACCTGTCCTGGTGGGGGCGCTGAGGCCGGAGGTGAGCTCGGCGGCCTCTTGGGGAGACCCCCGGAGGGATGTCATGATGTTGTCCACGCTGAAGCCCTGCGTCGAGGCCTGGCCGTGGTGCTGGTGGTGCTCGCCGCTGTCCATGCCGATGGACCGATTGGAGGGGATGCTGTGCGGGCTCCCGCTGGACATGCTGCTGCTGTCCGGGCTCTCGATCTTGGGCACGGTGCTCAAAGAGGGTGAGTCGGCCTGCGGCGGCGAGACGGTTCCGTTCTCCGTTTTAATATCCTGGATCCGGACCGGTTTGGCGCCCTGCACCGGCTGCTCCTGGTCCCGGCCTTGCTGCCTCGGCGGCGCGTCCTTCTGCAGCCGGTCCTCCTTCTCCTTGAGCGCGTCTTTCTTCTTGAACCGCCGCCTCCTCCTCAGAAAGCTCCCGTTTTCAAACATGTTGTAAGAGTCCGGGTCCAGGCTCCAGTAGCTGCCTTTGCCAGGTTTCTTGTCGTCGCGGGGCACCTTGACGAAGCACTCGTTCAGAGACAGGTTGTGCCTGATGCTGTTCTGCCAGCCCTGCTTGTTGTCGCGGTAAAACGGAAACCTCTCCATGATGAACTGGTAAATCCCATTCAGGGTCACCTTCTTGTCGGGTGAGTTTTGGATCGCCATGGTGATGAGCGCGATGTAACTATAGGGGGGTTTGACCATATCCTTGGGCTGAGGCTGAGGGGTGTAGGGTCCATACGCTCGGGCCATGCTGGCGGGATACTGGTCATGCGCCGCATGAGAGTACATGTTCATCGGTGCCGGCATCCCCGCGTATCCCCCGCCGGCCGCGGCCCTGTAGTAGCTCGGGTCGCTGCTGATGTAGGGCACGACGCCCAGAGAGTTGGGACTTGAGACGGAGTAGCGCGCCTGCATTTCTTCACTTTGATCCGGCGGAAAATAACGGTCCAAAATACGCAGACGGAGAAGCTCCACTTCTCCCTCCTCTCAAGGCTGAGGCGCGCAAATCACCAGCTGTTCAGCTGGTCGGGTTTAAAAAGCCAAATAGAGGAACGACAATGCAGCGTGCGCAATCTCAGCAGTGTCGGGCCGTCCCCATCTCTGTGTCTGTGAGACGCGCATTGGAAAAAGTGCCGGACTTTGGACACCCGTCAACCACGCAGAACTTTTGCGCAGTTAAATTCTTTCGTCCTTTTTGCTGCCACTGGAGCTCCTCCCCAAAAGTGCGCGGAGTTGTCCAATAGGAATTCAGGCCGCGCAGAGGCAGCAGAGAAGTGCCGACCACAGTCCGGACCTTTAAGACAAAGCGATTGGAGGTGTCGGTAACTCCCAGCCCACTCGAGACAAGACTTCAGATGTGACAGAGAAACTCGCATGTGCGTGTGTGCGTGTAGGTGTGTGTGTGTGTGTGTAAAAATGTTGTCTTGGTCAGAGCTGAATTTACAGATCTGTAATATTGTACAGTTCAATATCTATCCGTTAATGTATCTGAGAACATTAACTTAAATTATGTTTCACAAAAAAAAATCACACAAAACACGCAATGCATTTATAAGACATTCATTCATGTTGCTCTAATGATCCAGATTATTAATATTACGATATTTTTTCATGTAAGGTTTTATTTTTAAATATACCAGTGAATTAAATGGCCTTGTTTCTAGTTGTAGAGGAGCCTGAGCGGCAGCAGCAGATGAGCGGGGATCAAAGCAGAAGCGGGATCTCATTACAGTGAGAATTAAAACACAGTTTGTGCTGGAAGGTGTGAGCGTTTATTCAAGGGGGGGGGATTTACAGACACGGAACCAAACGGGACGACCATCACGCTTTACATATGCATAGCTGTTAGGATCTAACATATGTGTTAGATGCGCTTTGAAAATCGTCCTTACAATATTAATATAACAAAATCATCGAATATTATTATATTATAATACTATCTCTATTCATTTAAATAAATAAAAACCTTAATAATGTGATTCATAGCGGACTATATTTTCCGCTGGGTAACTCATTCTAAGGCTGAGGTGCAGAGCAAAGGTAGGGCTTTAAAATCCGACCCCGAAGGCCTCCGTATCGCCCTGCTGTCAAAGGCGACTGTGCATGAAATTGTAAATGGTCATTGAGAGGCAATGTTACAGTCGCAATATCGACGTAATCCTTTGCAGGTCGGCTTAATTAAATGTCCGTGCATTGGCCTGGTGCTCGGCCGGTTTCTCCTTACATGGACCCGGGCATGAACTTTTTCCACCGCCCTGGGCTGTTTACACAATCCACGATGGGCTCTGAGATCTTTTTCCTGAATACCTTTAGCAGCCCACCCAGTCCTCCTTAACTCTTCATTACTCTATTTAAGGCGCTAAACAATTGAATCATAGTGAGAAATATTAAGGGATCTTTCAAACAACATTTAGGGCCAATATTTAATACTTTTTATAATGTATTTATTTAGAGTATATTAAATACATCTGTACTGTGATAAGGCTTCTTGTTCCACTATATGTGAAAGCGATATTATGTTTATTTCATATCATGTGCATTTCTGTGTGTGCCATTCTCCCTCATTGTACGTTTTTTGCTCATTAAACAAAAGGCTGAAGTAATAATAAATATCCAGAAATACTTATATATGTACAAGTTAAAATAAAACATGGCATACGCTATATATATACACCAACACAACAACACCAGCAATATCGAATTTCAAACATTACATTTAAATTATAGCACTGACATTTTTTTATAATAAAAAAGAGCGAGGGAGGGAGAGAGAGAGTCAATTTAATGAGTATAACTTTGGTTTTGGCTCTCTCTAGCGTTTTAATAGCCTCGATCAGTTTTGGACAAAAACCTTGCCGGATCTTCTCTATCAATTGTTGTTCTCAATCAATAATTTTGCAAAATTATAAAGTCTATATGGATTCACAAATGTAGATGGCTAAACTGATTTAAATGTATCACGTGGTATATGCCTTTAAGTTCCTCTCTTGATCTCCAGCAGCCGCTTGACGCAGAACGTTACCGCCATCTCATGGTCACAGCTTTAAGATACAGGCCATCTCTTCATTGCACGTCAGAGTCACGATGCGTACAGCTTTTCTGGGTAACGTTTGCGTGGGGCCCCTCCAGGAGCTCACCCTTTCTCACATACACCAAAAATACATGCCGGGGTCAGATAACACCTGTCCATGGTGTCCCAGGACAATGCACGGAGGCTCACAGCCCCCCCCCCCCCCCCCCCCCCCCACACGACCATGCGCCTGATAAGCAGTAAATCATTAATAATTAATTAACTGTTAAGAGACAAGAAGTCATTAATTATGGGAATTGAGGAATCGGTTACCAGTTTGAAGGAAACCCAAGATATATACTGTATAGAGGTCGCCAAGGAATCAGCAACAGATGGACTCTAGCGCCATCTAGTGTTTTACTCACTGCGTGTGTGAAGTTAAAATGGCAGCAGCAAAAGTCACACCTGAATAGTACTAGATCAGAGCCTGTGCTACGCTTCAAAAAGCGGTTTATTTAAAGTGTGGCTGTGTGTAAGCTTCACAATATGATTATGCGGTTGGGTTCACAGTCATGTAATTTGTGTGATGTAGAATCACAACGCCTCTGACAATGGAGTAGAGACGTCTCATATCCAGCCCTTTTACAGTTGATAACTTCTCCGTTCTAGAATTTTAATAAGAAGGACCAGGTGCATTTTTAAGGATTCAAATGTGGTTATTTTACATTTTGCAGCAAAAGAGACCCATGGCGGAGATTTGTCATGTCTACCTTTACTTATTAAAGCTTTTCTGAATGTTAGTCTTCGGTTCTCCTCTGGTCTCCAATGGCTAAGTTGTCATGTACTCAGATGAGTTGGTGGTTTTAAATGAACCTGATCTGATCTGATCTGAATTCTACAATTATAAATAGATAACTAAATATAAACTTGGTTAAAAAAGCCCCTACTGTACATCAAAATGTATGGATTATGATGTGCCTTACATTTCATAGCATGTTTTCCAGCCTTTATTTTATATGAATGAGTGAGGCAACAATTTTTATTGATTTTGTTTTTGGGGATTTAAATTTATTTCCATTATGCTAAAGCAAACGTTCTCTGAGGAATGTGACTATCGCTTCATCCAGTTACTTTTTTCATGCACCAATGGACACATTCCCAGCTGACAGATGGCATGCAAAATGCACACAGTCTATATATTAAGGCACCAATGTGCAGCATAATTATGATTTTCTTAAGTTGACACTTGACCTCAAGGTGGAAAGAACAACAGATGGCTTAACCTGCAGTTCTCTCTCCATTTAGTGAAATATTCCACAAGTATTGGAAACACTGAAAGCACTTCGGCAAGAAGCAGATCCAATCCAACACAGGACCCCAAACCATCACAAGGCCTCATAACAATCAAGCTATAGTTGTGAATTTACAACATGAGCAACCGCCTCAGCTGGTGGAATGACCAAACATCATCACTGTGTGTTTGGGCACATGGTGATACCCTGAATGAACATCATTGCTCTTAGCCACACTAATGCTCGGTTGGCATGCTGGGAGGTGCAGAAGCTCCTGCTACTTGGCACACATACTGGACACGAGTCTGTTGCTGCCGTCATGGAGCCCAAACCCAAAAGTCTGAAAAAACAGGAGTGAATTAGGGCTCTTTGAGCTTGTGAAGGCAGACATCTCGGAGCTCAGAGCCATAACGGTGTCTCAGCAATAAGTGGTGGGTTGTTCCAAAACCAGGCCATGGGAGATTTGCTTGGGGCTCATAGAACCAGAACATTATCTTCACAGTAATTTCTCCATGGAAAGGATGTCATACAGTTAGGTCACTCAGGGGTCTGCACCATAGGGTGGGGGGATTCCTCTTCTGGGAGAGAAGCCGTGTTGTCACTTGAGCATGAAACTGCAAAGACAAAAGGATCCCAGCGCAGTCTCCGATCCTCACTGCAAACCTACTCTAAAGCACAGAAACTCGATTCAGCACTTTCGATGTCCTCCAGACAGGGCGATGGCACCGCCAAACTACAGCAGCCATGCAGCGCCACCACTCACATGATATAATTCAAATGCTTACATTATTCAGTACTTGACAAACTAATATCGTTAACTTTTTTATACATGTTTATCAGTTTATCAGCTATGAAAAGAATATATGTGAGAAATAAGAAAATCAGAATCTGAGCAGAAGAAAGGAAAGAG
>NW_027180887.1:0-25000 GCF_040956055.1 Brachionichthys hirsutus | reverse complement strand
CGGTGCCATGCCAGACTGGATGGGTGTACGACAACGCCACCTTCAGGTCAACTGTTACTTTACAGGTGAATGACATGTTTTAAGTCTTAAAGCCTCAGACAAACTAAAGTGTAAATGTTCTCCATCATGAACATATTTATTTTATTTTTTTAAATGCTCGATCATTTACACACTGTAAATCAAACACACTCATTGTCATAATTTATGTTTTATGTGGTTGATCAGCCTGGCATGTCTTTATCCTTTCATTGTTTCAAACAAGTGGGACTTAGTGTGTGAAAGACGAGGGAAAAATAAAGCAAGTGCCACCATCTTCTTTATCGGAGCGATGATTGGAGCCATTACTTTTGGAAGTCTGAGTGACAGGTGGGCTCATTTTTGCCTCTAAATTTGCACATTAAAATGTGATCATTAAAATGCTTGAACCCCTCATAGGTTTGGCAGGAGGAGCATGATCCTGGTGTCGTACGTGTCTGCAATGCTCTTCGGTTTTGCGAGCGCTCTCTCTACTTCCTATGTGATGTTTGTGGTGCTGAGATTCTTCACTGGGTTTTGTATGAATGGAATCCTCATCATTGCAGCAGTCCTATGTAAATATATATTTAAATTTACGTTGTAACGTTCACATTCTGTTCACCAAAGAAGGAATCACAACCCGGTTAGGGTTATAAATAGAAAATAAAATATTTCAAGTCTGCAACGTTTCTTTATAATTGTGATGTTTGTGAAGTGAAAAGGTGTTTCTTGTTTGCAGCTGTGGAGTGGGTGGACGTCGAGCACAGGAAGCTGGTGGGAGTGATTGACAGCTTGGCCTGGGCATTTGGGAGTGCATTATTTGCAGGCGTTGCTTACCTTGTGACTGACTGGCGGTGGTTAACTGTTAGTGTCACCTCACCTCTGATCCTGGTCATCATCATGTGGAGGTAAGAATGAAAAGCAGCATTTTCCTCCAACTAATGACCCTTAAAGGGATGTGTGCTGTTTTTAGTTACCGCTTATATGTGTAGGTTTTAAGATTATCACTGGGAAAACATAAGCAAAACAAAATTATATCCTTCCATCCATCCATCTTCCACCGCTTATCCGGGGCCGGGTCACGGAGGCAATAATCTCAGCAGGGATTTCCAGACTTCCCTCTCCCCAGACACCTCCCCCATCTCTTCCGGGGGGGGATCCCAAGGCGTTCTCTGGCAAGTCTCTCCAGCTTCTCCTTGGTCTTCCCCGAGGTCTCCTCCTGGCGGGACATACCCGGAACACCTTCCCAGGGAGGGGTACATGGTGCATCCGAAATAGATGCCCCAGTCACCTCAGCCGACTTAAATGACTAATATTTAGGAAATTACCCTCACTTCTTTTTATCCAAGTCCTGATGAGATCAGATACCATGGGATTTGAAATATGCTACATTTAATGGTCATTTATTTTTTAATGTAATCCTACAGTGGTATTCTGAACCATTAATGCATTGTTTAAAATGCTTCTTCCTTCAACATTAGGTGGCTTCCAGAGTCAGCAAGGTGGCTCATAGCCAATGGAAAGCACGAACAAGCTCATATGTATTTGAAGAAATGTGCCAAGATGAACCAAGCAGAGAATTTCATTGACACAATTAAAACGGAGGTTAGCATTCAAGTTGTTTCATAATTCAATAGAACAAAGAGAAATCAAAGGGGTTGAAATCTTCCAGATGACCTTTTCTACTGTTACATTCACTAATCCTGTTCATAATGCTGTTCTGAATTCTGAAGACATTATCAGCCATTGTTGTGACTGAGAAGCGAGATCGGACCTATTCTTTGCTTGATCTGATGAGAACACCCAAAATGAGGAAACTGGCCCTCTGCGCTGGTTTACTATGGTCTGTATCCACTAAAACCACTGTTTCAATCATTTTAGGTTCTAGATTAAATATATTTTGCTTTTGAGCAATGTGGATGGTGAATCTTTGCATTTTCAAAGTAAACAGGTGAACAATTCTGACCTAACAGACTGTTCATTTGAGTTGAGTTTCCATTTTCTCTTCCCCCAGGTTGTGTGTGGCAACCTCATATTTTGCCATCAGCTTCCACATCACAGGCTTCTGGTTGGATATTTATTTCACCCAGTTTGCTTATTCTTTGATTGAGATCCCAGCAAAAATAGCACTTTACTTCTTACTGGATAAGATAGGCAGACGATCCACGGTGGTGGGAACTCAGCTGATGGTTGCGATCTGTCTTGGAATCAACATTTTACTACCTAAAGGTAAACACTGACAGACTTTATATCTACGATTTATGATATTATGTTGGTTTAAAAGGTAACAGTGTTGTACTGTCATTAATAAAAACAATAACTGCAAAGTCACTGCTGTTACTTCTGTCCTGTTTCCAGATCTGTCTCTAATCATAACAGTGATAGCAGTTATTGGTAAAGGCTTTTCTTCAGCGAGCTTTGCAACACTTATGCTCTACACTTCAGAGGTCTATCCCACTGTCGTAAGGTAAGTAGCCATACTTTCCTTTTCATTTAAAATAGTAGAATGAACAAGTTTCTTTTTTCCTTAGATTAATGAAAGGAATTAAGAGGAATGTATTTTATTTTTATTTAGGCAGATTGGTATGGGTTACAACTCCTGCATTGGTCGACTTGCAACCGCCGTGGCTCCTTTCATTCTCTTACTGGATGAGGTGTGGAAGGACCTGCCCCAGGTCGTGCTGTGCTGTTTGACTGTGCTGGGGGCAATAGTCATGATGATGCTGCCGGAAACCTCCAACAAGTGCATGCCAGAGACCATAGACGATATCGAGCAGCAGAGATAGTCTGGACCCATCATTTCATGGCTTTGTCACAAGTCAACTGGTGATGTGCACGTCTGAGATTGCTTTAAGTTAACTAAAGAAATGGGCATATAACTAAAATGAATTTATTTTGCAAAAAAATGATATAAAAAGTATATATATATATTTTGTTTATCTTGCTGATTGTTGAAAATGCTGTAAGTTTGGTGTTTTCATTCCTAATCAAGCTGTAATAATGGTTTGGCATTAATAAGTGTTTTACTTCAGCCAATACCCTTTCAGTCATTGTTCTGTTGTATCATTTTATTTATTTATTTTTTTGAGTTAAGATACTGACTGAAATAAAATTATTACGATACTACTACTACTACTAAAAGGTCATGTTCTGTCCCTTTAACCACATCACCGAGACCACACCCTGCAACCAGGGGAGGAGAATCCGCTGAAGTCTGTAGTTTATCACCCAGGAAAACTGTAAAGTTGGAGAAATCCAGCTTTTTGAAAGTAAGGAGGGTGGGATCATTTCTACTTCGATGCATCCAACATTATGGATTTACACACAGTGAAATATAAGAGTTACAGATGTTCATTAACAGCACCTTCACGTTTGATTTGGGCACAGTGATGAATGTGCAGTGAGTTTATATACGCCTCCCCCCAATCAGTGGCAAATGGGCCACAGGTGCTCCCTCCCACACCTGCCTGCCTAATTACATCCCATCCGGTTTCATTGCAAAGTTAGGAATCCTACACCATGTGACGCTCTGCACAGATTTCAACATAAAAGCTGCCAAATCGCAAATATGCGACATCATCGTCCTTCCAAACCAATCAGAGGAAGAGGAGAGCAGGTCGTGGTGTCATCGTCGTAGTTTGGGAAATTGGCGCCCTGCTCCCAGTTGGTGTCACTGCACGTGCATTTTCAAGAAGAAGCATGGCAGATTGAGGAGACAGGATTTTTTTCTACTTTGAGGAATTTTTTGTACTGGTTCACAGAGTGCATTAAAGAAGTTTTCCTCGAACGTTGGCTGCACAATAGATCCGAGACAGCGTGATGATCATTCTGAGCCAATCAGAGACAGAGTAGTGTGGACCATACCATCAACACAGACATATGAGTACATTTTGTGTTCACGTCTCAGTCAAGTTTCCAAAGCGTGAGGACAGAGGACTGATTGTTTTTCTCACAGGAAGCCGTTTTGCGTGTATTGGTATTCCACAATAATATATTTACTGGCTAGTTGGGAACTACAGTTGAATCCCATTCAGTTGTGTGCTGTCATAATAATATGTCAAAAGGCCGACAGCCTAAAGACCACATAAACTTCTTGAATGTATTTAAGTGAATATTATTTCTCAAATACTCAAGAACCCTGCAGGTATTTTGGGTTGTGTATTGGTCACTGCCTAACAACTACTATGGTAGGTAGCTGGCAACCAAGGACAATGAAAGAATATCCAAAGAACTGATATTCACTGTGTTGTGAAGGTCATAACAGTATTACTGCTCTGTACTAGGCTCAGTTCACAGGGTGCTTTACAGCAGCGAAGACAAAGGTTAACTCAGTGTCAGTACAATATTAACTTGTGTTATTCTGCTAAGAGGGGTTGACCTTTGCTCTCATGGACAATTTACAGATCCTGAAGCCATAACCTGCCCTGCATAAAAGGAAGTTCTCCTCAAAAGTTGGCTCTACGCTAAACCCGAGACAGCGTGATGATCATTCTGAGCCAATCAGAGACAGAGTAGTGCGGATCATAGCATCAACACAGACGGATGAGTACATTTGTGGTTCACGTCATTCAAGTTTCCAAAGCGTGAGGACAGAGTACTCATTGTTTTTCTCACAGGAAGACATTTTGCATCTCTTGGTAGTCCACGATGAGGTTCGAGAGCGTTCTAGCAGGAATTAATGGATTTGGGAGATTTCAGAAGATGATCCTCGTAATCTCCTTCATTGGCCGTCTCTCAATTCCCTGTCACTTCATGCTCAACAACTTCATCGCGGACGTTCCTCCTCACCGCTGCGACTTCAGCTCTTTGGATGACGGAGATGTTTTTAGGAATTTATCCATGGAGGAGAAGCTTGTTGTTAGTATTCCTGTCCAGGAGGATGGGACTCCGAGCTCCTGTCGAATGTTTGCAGAACCTCAGTATCACCTGCTGCTAAACTCCTCCAACTTTACTGAAGCAGGGACGGCGCCATGCCAGACCGGATGGGTGTACGACAACGCCACCTTCAGGTCGACTGTGACCTCTCAGGTGATTTACATGATTTATGTCTTAAAACATCAGACAAACTCAAGTGGAAATGTTCACAATAGCAAACCCAACTTTTGTATGCAATAAATAAATAAATAATAACAAAGTATTAATATAATTTTGACAAATCCAGCACCTGGCCAAACATTATAGGAGCCCTATGCAGAATTTGATTTGCTATTGTGTCAGTGCTTGATCATTCAGACACTGTATATCTAAAAAAAGAAAAGCTAGATCACCAGTTTAATTGTCTGTGAGTGTTGTTCTCAAGCTATCCGTATAGAAACACCTAAAATGAGTCTAACTCAATCAATGGCATTATCAAATTGCATTTCAGACAACAATTTATAAATCACAAAGTGACTAACTTCAGATTACAACACATTCCAGAATTACTGAACAACTCTACACATTGCTGGGGGTTTACAGACCCCATTGTCCCTTACGCTGGGGTGCATACATGTGATTTTTAGTAGCATTATCCCGTCTGTATAAACAAAGGTGCTGACATCATCCGCTTGAGATGAGTGCAACTGCAGGATTTTCTGCTCTCCTTTAAGTTTAGGTTGCTACACAGTGTTATTTGCCACCTCGTGCTCTTAGAACAAAATAAAATGAAAAGGGTGCCTATTTTTAACTATATCGTAGGTTTTTAAGCATGTTACACTTATTATTTTATCCATACATGTGCATATATATATATATTTTTAAGTGGGACTTGGTGTGTGAAAGACGAGGAAAAAATAAAGCAAGTGCCACCATCTTCTTTATCGGAGCGACGATGGGAGCCATTACTTTTGGAAGTCTGAGTGACAGGTGGGCCTTTTAGTGACTTTTATTTTGCTTATAACTTTGATTACATGGTGCTTCAAATGATCATTAAAATGCTAATTGAACTCCTCATAGGTTTGGCAGGAGGAGCATGATCCTGGTGTCGTACGTGTCTGCAATGCTCTTCGGTTTTGCGAGTGCTCTCTCTACTTCCTATGTGATGTTTGTGGTGCTGAGATTCTTCACTGGGTTCTGTGTAACTGGTGTCCTCGTCATTGCAGGAGCCCTCAGTAATTATATGTTTGTATTTATGTTTTAAACCTAACATTGTATTAACCTGAGAAGGCACCAAATGTAGGCCTGCAGAAATTAAAATATCTCACGTTTCCTCAGAATTGTGATGTTTGGAAAGTGAAAAGGTGTTTCTTGTTTGCAGCTGTGGAGTGGGTGGACGTCGAGCACAGGAAGCTGGTGGGAGTGATTGACAGCTTGGCCTGGGCATTTGGGAGTGCATTATTTGCAGGCGTTGCTTACCTTGTGACTGACTGGCGGTGGTTAACTGTTAGTGTCACCTCACCTCTGATCCTGGTCATCATCATGTGGAGGTAAGAATGAAAAGCAGCTCTGATGTCCCCCCCCCTACAGTAAACCCAGAAAGAGATCGGTCCTGATTTAAGTTTGTGCTTAGCAATATTATCAATGGGAAAGTATTGATTGCGCACACAATTTAGTCTTGTCAACTGTTATATGTTCACTAAACAAGAGTTATCCTGCGGTGCACAACGAAATGCGTACATGCTGTAGTATTCTGAACCATTAATGCATTATAAAAATGCTTCTTCCTTCAACATCAGGTGGCTTCCTGAGTCAGCAAGGTGGCTCATAGCCAATGGAAAGCACGAACAAGCTCATATGTATTTGAAGAAATGTGCCAAGATGAACCAAGCAGAGAATTTCATTGACGCAATTAAAACGGAGGTTAGCATTCAAGTTGTTTCATTATTCAATAGAACAAAGAGAAATCAAAGGGGTTGAAATCTTCCAGATGACCCTTTCTGTTGCACTGTTATACAGGGGGTCGTCGACTTATGATTTGGTCGATAGTCAGCCCATGTTAAATTACCCTAAGTATATTATGCTGCAATCATGATACTGTAAATGAGGAGTAGAAAGAGACTATTTCCTCTTAGGAAACATCATGGGTGAGACCGGAGAAAATTTTCGTACACTTGATTCGTCCGCTCGGGAGTCGGTATGTCGTAAAAACACGTCGTACACAGAAAATAAAACCACAACAGACCAGTGTGGTCGTAAAGTAAACTGTCGCAAGTCGCATAGGTCATACATCGACGACCCCCTGTAGTCACTAATCCTGTTCATAATGCTGCTCTGGATTTCTCAGACATTATCAGCCATTGTTGTGACTGAGAAAAGAGATCGGGTATATTCTTTGCTTGATCTGATAAGAACACCCAAAATGAGGAAGCTGGCCCTCTGCACTGGTTTACTGTGGTCTGTACCCAATAAAAATATTTATCAATAACTCCTAGGTCTTTGTAATATTTTTAACATTGTGGCCAGTGAATTTTAAAAGATACAGATGAGCAATTCTTACTTAACGGACTATTCATTTGATTTTCCATCTTCTCTTCCCTCAGGGCTTGTCTATCAACTACATATTTTGCCATCAGCTTCCACATCACAGGCTTCTGGTTGGATATTTATTTCACCCAGTTTGCTTATTCTTTGATTGAGATCCCAGGTAAAATATCACTTTACTTCTTACTGGATAAGATTGGCAGACGCTCCACGGTGGTGGGAGCTCAGCTGATGGTTGCGATCTGTCTTGGAATCAACATTTTACTACCTAAAGGTAAACACTGACAGACTTTATATCTACGATTTATGATATTATGTTGGTTTAAAATAAAACAGTTTGGTAGTAACAAGAGACTACAGTATTAATACATAGGAACAAACTACACAAGGAATTCAAGTACTTTTAATGAAATCCACATCTGACATCACTGCTGTTACTTCTGTCCTGTTTCCAGATCTGTCTCTGATCATAACAGTGATAGCAGTTATTGGTAAAGGGTTTTCTGCAGCAGGCATGGCAGCTATTGTCCTCTACACTTCAGAGCTCTATCCCACTGTAGTAAGGTGAGTAGCCAGAGTTTCCTTCTCATTTAAAACAGCAGAATGAACAGATTTGTTTTTGTAATGTAGAGTAATTATTTTATTCACAGCAATGATGCTAATCTCCTTTGTTGCTATTATTATCTGTCATTTAGGCAGATTGGCATGGGCTGCAACTCCTGCATTGGTCAAATTAGTACAGCTGTGGCTCCTTTCGTTCTCTTACTGGATGAGGTGTGGACGGATCTGCCCCAGGTCGTGCTGTGCTGTATGACGGTGCTGGGGGCAATAGTTACGAGGACTCTGCCAGAAACCTCCAACAAGTGCATGCCAGAGACCATAGACGATATCGAGCAGTGAGCCCAACTATTTTTGGTCCCTGACCTTTCAATATGATGTCATGATTTTGGCTAAGGGTTGTGTGTGTGTGTGCGTGTTTATTTTACACAGAGATGTACCCTTCTAAGATTGTTTCAAGTTTGTATTTATTTTTCAACTAAAATTTTAAAAACTGTCTTGTGTATTTTGTTTTTATATTTTTATTCATTTATCAACTTTAAGTTTTTTCCATGCGAGCTGTTGTGAGTTTCCTTTGACTAGTTGGGAGCTATACTGCTTTAAGATTAAATGTATTCACTTATGTACTGTACTGCCCAATACTCCTATGGTAGTCAGCTGGCTGCTAAAATAAACAAATTCCAAAGGACCTATATGCGCTGTTTAATGCATGTTGAAAATACACTACTGTGCACTTCAGTGAGGCGGCATGTGTAGTAATATATAGCCTCTTATCATCAAAATGCATTTAACTACTTGTATAAGAGCATATTCAGTTCCATACTTATGACTCTGATCCATGCTGGAAAGAAGGTGGATGCAAAATCTGGTCTTACCAAATATTGTATCCGGGCTGTTTGTCTCTTTTCAGAGGCTTTAAGTCAGATGAACACACTGCTACGAGATCAGATTTGGAGCCGTTTTCTCTCATCACATCTCTTTTCACTACTGAAAAAGGAGATAATCGGTCTCGAAAAATAGGGCACCGTGAATATTTTAAGCATATAGCCTTTAAAGTTACAAGTTTAAAGAAATGTGTTCTGGTTTTTATAATCAGGAAGAAAAGAAATATCACTAATAATACTGTGTATTAAAAGAGACGCTGAGAAGTTGGTCCATGCATTTATTGCAACCTGATGAGACTACTGTAACTCAAGATATCCTAATTCCTCTTGAAAATCTCTCTCTCCCTCCCTCACTCTTCATTTATTCTTCATTGTTCTGCAATTGTCGGGTCACGAAGGCAACAGTCTCAGCAGGGATTTCAAGCCTTCCCCCTCCCCAGCCACCTCCTCCAGGGGGGGGGGGGGGGGGGGGATCCAGAGGCGTTCCCAGGCCAGCCTAGAGACATAGTCTCTGCAGCGTGTCCGGAGTCTTCCCCGAGGCCTCCTCCCAGTGGGACATGCACGGAACACTTCCCCAGGGAGGCGTCCAGGGGGCATCCGAAATAGATGCCCCCTGCCACCTAAGCTGACTCTTCTCCAAATGGATGTGTAACGGCATCTCATATAATGCCTAATCCACATTTCATCCAGTATTACTGATTAACCCACATTAGATAGGGATAGGTTTTCATCCACAACACCTTCAAACGAAATGTGGCCACGCAGATAAAAGTTGATCCGTTAGACGTGAACTATTTTTTTTTTAAATATCAGGAAAATGAAAAAGGTTTACCTGACAGACCGAGGTGTTCACGTGTCGTCCCTCTCTGTCAATGGATGATAAACAATCACTACGGCCACTTGAATGCTCTCAGACTTTATTTTGAATCTTACCTCACATTGGCTTTGAAAAAGGTTAATGTGTCAGTGAAGTAAAATATTAATTTCTTAATCCCGACTAGGCCAGGGGTGTCCGGAGTTCCCTCGATGTGAAATTACAAGTCTTATGGCAAAGCAATACCCGCACTATACGACTTGACACGTATTTGATCATTTGTCCAATGTCATTAGAGCCAATCGGAAGCAGAGTACATTGGATCGACATATTTGCATGCAGTCGTCCATTTTTGAACTGCCCCTGAAGGCCACACAGACCCAGGCCGCAATCAAAGAGCGAGCGACAGGTGTGTGCGCGCGCGCGGGGCAAAGGGAGGCAGGTAACAGGAAGAAGAAGAATCACGTCACGGAGACCACACGTTGACGAGAAGCGTCAGGAAACGCGAGACGGGTTTTTTGATTTCGTGCACGGTGTGGGCAGCTGCGTGCGCGATGCAGAAAGAGCTGCGGCGAGAACGGAGCCAGGTGGGCTTGAACCGAACCGAGCCGAGCCGAGCCGAGCCGAGCCGCAGCAGAAGACGAGAGAGTATTCTATCGGAGACTTCTCCGTTTTACGCATCAATCGTTTTACGCATCAATCGTTTTTACGCTCAGCCTTGAATAAAAATATAATTTTGTGTACTTATTATTTATTTATTTTTACTATGTCATGGTGTTCTGACAGGAGTGCCCAGGTAGCGGCGGCGGCATGATGAACCACTTACGTAAAAAAATAAAATAAAGGTAAAAATAAGTTTCCCTCAGATGACCGTAAATCCGAGTTTAATGCTTGGACATAAAAACAGAATTGATAGAAAACGCAACTACATTATAAATCACGGACCCACGTGTCCGCGCGTCATCCTTCCCCGTCGGTGGATTAAAGACAGTCACTATTCACGTTAGCCTTGGGAAAGGTTAATTCAATATCAGTGAAGTAAAATATTAACTTACTTATCCTGATAAGGCCCGGGGTGTCCCCATGTCCCTTGCTGATGTTAAATAACACGCACTACATGACATGACGCGCATTTGGTTTTTTTTTATTATTATTTTTTGCTGCCGTCGCTTGCAAACGTGCCGACGTAATTAGAGCCAATCAGACGCAGGCGTAAATCAGAGCGACAAATCTGCGTCCAGGTTTCAATCCGGATTTGAGAAGAGGAGAGGCGCTTCTTTTGCGCGCCCGTCCGTGAGTCCACGATGAGGTTCGAGAGCGTTCTGGCGAGAATCAATGGGTTTGGGAGATATCAGAAGATGGTCCTGGTGATGCTCTTCTTTAGCCGTCTCTCAATTCCCTGTCACTTCATGCTCAACAACTTCATCGCTGACGTTCCTCCTCACCGCTGCGACTTCAGCTCTTTGGATGACGGAGATGTTTTTGGGAATTTATCCATGGAGGAGAAGCTTGTTGTTAGTATTCCTGTCCAGGAGGACGGGACTCCGAGCTCCTGTCGAATGTTTGCAGAACCTCAGTATCACCTGCTGCTAAACTCCTCCAACTTGACTGAAGCAGGGACGGTGCCATGCCAGACTGGATGGGTGTACGACAACGCCACCTTCAGGTCGACTGTGACTTTACAGGTGAGTGATATTTAGGCCCTCCTTGTATTTTTGCACACTATTATCTTTATCGTTATTATTTATTCGTTTTGTTTGTTCCTTTTGTTTTGCTGACCATTTTGGCCGTGTTACAGTTTGTGGCATGAATTTTTGCAAGAATGTTTCTTTTGTGAAATGTTTGCAATCCAGTGTATTTTATTCTTGCACGTCCTTTTATTTTCCATTGATGCATTTTGCACCCTCTGGACACCTGTGTGGGCGTGGCCAAAAGTACACGTATATAATTAAACTGCTTTAAAATCATCATGCATCAAAGCAACAACTGGTGGATTAAAGTAAAAATGTCACAACTTTTCTTCAAAATAAAATGCTGGCATTACAGAGTGCATGGTTTTACACTGTATTGGCAGGAAGTTAAAATGCGATTTTCAGTGAAAGTCAATTCAAGTCATTTGGAACTACATAAAAAAATTGTAATGCAATCAAATCGAATTTGTTGTTAATTATTTACATATCCAAGACACTAATCACCACCAAAATCCCGTCATCCTATTTATTTTATAGAAAAATAAAAGTTTTGTAAAAAACATTATGGAAAACAAATTATGAATAAATTATTTAAACTGGCATTTAAAGTTTAAATAAAAATACTGAAAATCCGCTTATTCTTGAGCAGATGTGAAGTTGTTCCACATGAAGAAAAAAAAACTACATTATGTATGATGATTTTATACCAGTTTTTTTCACACATGTACAAAAGAAAGTGTCCAGAGGGTAGTAAATTTCAGGAGCGCACAAGGGTTGAATTGTAAAACAACAAACTAAAGCGCAAATGTTCTCCAACATAAACATGTTTTCTTTCCATGTCCGATTATTCACACGCGGTGAAGAATACACACTCGTCATAATTTGTTTTTTGTGGTTGATCAGCCTGGCATGTTTTAATCCTTTCATCGTTTCAAACAAGTGGGACTTAGTGTGTGAAAGACGAGGGAAGAATAAAGCAGCTGCCACCATCTTCTTTATCGGAGCGATGATCGGAGCAATTACTTTTGGAAGTCTGAGTGACAGGTGGGCCTTTTTGCTGCATGGTTGCTAATCTTTTGCCTCTAACTTTGATCTTTAAACTATAAATTGAACTCCTCGTAGGTTTGGCAGGAGGAGCATGATCCTGGTGGCGCACGTGTGTGCAATGCTCTTCGGTTTTTCGAGTGCTTTCTCTACTTCCTATGTGATGTTTGTGGTGCTGAGATTCTTCACTGGGTTTTGTATGAATGGAATCCTCATCATTGCAGCAGTCCTATGTAAATATATATTTAAATTTACGTTGTAACGTTCACATTCTGTTCACCAAAGAAGGAATCACAACCCGGTTAGGGTTATAAATAGAAAATAAAATATTTCAAGTTTGCAAAGTTTCTTTATAATTGTGATGTTTGTGAAGTGAAAAGGTGTTTCCTGTTTGCAGCTGTGGAGTGGGTGGACGTCGAGCACAGGAAGCTGGTGGGAGTGATTCACACCTTACCCTGGACATTTGGGAGTGCATTATTTGCAGGAATTGCTTACCTTGTGACTGACTGGCGGTGGTTAACTGTTAGTGTCACCTCACCTCTGATCCTGGTCGTCATTATGTGGAGGTAAGAATGCATACCTGTCAGCTATACAGTTTTCCCGTGTTGTCGTATGGGATAATCGTATTTTTGAGCAGCACGGCGTACTTACGAAAGTATTTCTTCACCCAATGCCTGAGTACCATATACCATATAACGGGGGAATTAATATATGCTAAGTTCAATCTTTATTATGTAATCCTGCAGTGGCATTCTGAACCATTAATGAATTGTTTAAAATGCTTCTTCCTTCAACATTAGGTGGCTTCCAGAGTCAGCAAGGTGGCTCATAGCCAATGGAAAGCACGAACAAGCTCATATGTATCTGAAGAAATGTGCCAAGATGAACCAAGCAGAGAATTTCATTGACGCAATTAAAACGGAGGTTAGCATTCAAGTTGTTTCATAATTCAATAGAACAAAGAGAAATCAGAGGGGTTGAAATCTTCCAGATGACTTTTTCTACTGTTACATTCACTAATCCTGTTCATAATGCTGTTCTGAATTTCTCAGACATTATCAGCCATTGTTGTGACTGAGAAAAGAGATCGGACCTATTCTTTGCTTGATATGATGAGAACACCCAAAATGAGGAAACTGGCCCTCTGCACTGGTTTACTATGGTCTGTACCCACTAAAACCACTGTTTCAATCATTTTAAAACAGACTGTTCATTTGAGCCGAGTTTCCATTTTCTCTTCCCCCAGGTTTTGTGTTTCAGCTTCATATTTTGCCATCAGCTTCCACATTACAGGCTTCTGGTTGGATATTTATTTCACCCAGTTTGCTTATTCTTTGATTGAGATCCCAGCAAAATTATCACTTTACTTCTTGCTGGATAAGATAGGCAGACGATCCACGGTGGTGGGAGCTCAGCTGATGGTTGCGATCTGTCTTGGAATCAACATTTTACTATCTAAAGGTAAACATTCACAGGCTTATATCCCTTTTTGATGAGGCCTGAATGCCCCTAATACCAATGTTATGATGTTATGGGGGGGGGGGGCTTCAACTTCTAACCAGTTAAAGCTTCTTGTTTGGTTACAATATTAGTTATTTACATCGTCCGTTTGTTTTAAACCACTTTCCTGCTTTTGACATTCATGAAGTTTCCTCTTGAAAAACTCTGGCGGCTTACCCACTAACTTGGGTGACTGGTCTGCAACTGCCTCTTTAATTTAGTCGTTTTCATGCTGTCCCCTGCCAATGTTTCAAGACGACACGCTAAGAGGTCTTTCTTCATCTCCTTCACCATGATTCCAAGACGTATTCCTAGAAGCATTTTCTCATCCTTGCTTTTGTTTCCAAAACGTCACAGTTTATCACTGCAAAGTCACTGCTGTTACTTCTGTCCTGTTTCCAGATCTGTCTCTGATCATAACAGTGATAGCAGTTATTGGTAAAGGCTTTTCTTCAGCAACCTTTGCAACCATTGCACTCTACACTTCAGAGTTGCTCCCCACTGTCATAAGGTGAGTAGCCATACTTTCCTTTTCATCTAAATTGGTAGAATGTTTCCATTGTCCTTATATTAATGAAATCCACAGCAACAATGTTAGGTCCGTCTGTGATTAAGAGGTGCATGTATTTTATTTTTTATTTAGGCAGATTGGTACGGGTTACAACAACTGCATTGGTCGAATTGGAACAGCCGTGGCTCCTTTCATTTTCTTACTGGATGAGGTGTGGAAGGACCTGCCCCAGGTCGTGCTGTGCTCTGTGGCTGTGCTGGGGGCAATAGTTACAATAATGCTGCCAGAAACCTCCAACAAGTGCATGCCAGAGACCATAGATGATGTCGAGCAGCAGAGATAGTCTGGAGCCATCACCTTTTCTGCTCAAGACCCTACATAACCATTTCATAGCTTTGTCACAAGATTCTTATGCATGGACACAATGATCTAGCTCTTCTGTACTTATCTATCCTTAAAATGAAGGCCTTTTTTTGGCTGACTGTGATCAGTCAGGTACTGTTGAAAGATGTGCAACTACACTGACAGTCTACAAACAAAAAAAACCTCTTCAGTGTTAATGATTGCTGATACTAATGCAGGAATTAAGATTGGCAAGAAAATTGATCACTGTATAACACTGATGGTACTGTACTATATGTATATATATATACACCAATGTTAACAGTACAATTATGTATACTTGTAACTAAGTGGTATTAGAAATTAAGTCAAAGCTCTTTCATTACAGAAATAAAACGTATTTTTTCTATTGTGACTCAGCAGTCAGCTGGAAATACTTTTTTTTTCCAGTTGAAAACTTTAATAGCCAGGAATTTGTTTTCCTGATCACCATTTCATGACTAATCAACATAAATCAGATTTTTCAATAATGACAACTCTGGATGGAGTTCTGACTGACCTTTTGCAAACTTGAATCCCAGCTACATGCTGGTTCCAGTGGCCCATGTCTCCACATCACGCTAGGACTGATTTAATATCTTTCTAGCACATTAAAACTGTGGTGCAACAGTTTGGTCTTAGTTGACATTCTGCTCCACTTTGACACACTTACAAAGGTTAATCCAGTTTGTCAGTGAAGTCAAATATCAACTTGTGCACTATGCGAAGTGACCGGCGGAAGTTTGCGAAACTGCTGTAGATCTAAAAATGTAGCGGTGCAGCATTAACTGGCTACCTCTACAATGGTATGTAGCTGACTGCTAAGCACAACTTAACAAATTAAAGAACTATTGTGTACTTCTGAGGTGGTGTATCTGTATTGTACAACCTTATATCAAAATGCACTCACCCATTAAATTTAGTATTCCAATTACATAAACTCTTCTTGCATCTAATTAATTTCACATTAAGAAAACAGTCCTCTGGAGACGGCACCAATTTTGCAACACACGGCTTTACTTATTAAGGTGTACACAGAAATTAACTCAAAGCTCCTTTATTAAAGAAATAAAACAGCTCAGTTTGTTTTGGACTCAACCATCAACTGAAGGAAATTCAACCACATCAAGAAAGACATGTTTCTGATTTTCCTGATGAAAATCTCAATTGATCTATTATTTACTGCTGATACTTAATTAAACATGACATTTAGTTTATAATAATTAAACTTGATGGGAAACAGACAAAAAAAAAAGCAAGCAAAATATAAAAAACAAAACTCAAATGCTAATTTTAAAACATCAAGCTACAATGATACAGAGACCTAAAACTACAGTATCCTGTGGTTTTTCTTCAGCACTCACTGGCTGTTGTTCAGTACTGGGAATACTCCTTGCTCTCGAGTTTAGCAACGATTCGTTCCAGTTGTCTTTTAGCTTCACATTGTGGGAAGTTGCTCATCTCATAGTACTGAGGGGCAATCTTTACCAGCCTGGAACACAAGAAAGAAGACCAGGGGAAAATTATGGCAGGCGCTCATGTACAATCAAAGCTCAATTATTCATCTTTACACTTAATTTGCACACATACCACTCCGGTTTGATGTCTGTACAAGTCCGGATGTAGTTTTTGGTGGTGAGGACAAATTCATTATATAGCACCCACTCTGGCTTGTGGTCAAGGACTGTAGACGGGTGCAACTGGACCACTTGGTTGTCTTTGACTGTGAGGTAATGACCCGTGCGCTCCAGATGAGCCACCTGAGGAATAAACAGATGGATGAATTTAGAACTACATGCAAAGTGCGACGCTCGTCTGGTGTAAACCTTGGATATATTCTACGAAAGCATCTTAGAGGATCATCTCATCACCTGCATGAAGAAGCCTGTGCAGAGCGCTCGACGAATGTTGATGTAGTAATCTCTGCTGGTGAACTCTGTGCTACGGCGCGGCAGGTTGAAGCGCTCCATGATTCTGGAAAGCTGCTGCCGTACATTGTCACCAGACATCAGGGAACGGTAGTTGACAAAGTTGTCATAGCACCACTGGTTCGACTCGTGGTCTGGAAAGAGTAACACAAATTGTTGTGTTTTCTCTTCTTCTCAATAGGTGATAAGCCTCAACTGATATTAAGAAAAACCGGGTTGAAGCTGCAGTTACAGTTTCTCAACATTTTAGCCGTAGATGCTTTCAATAAATCAAATCAAATCAGATAACCTGACACATTGCTGGCGCTACATCACCAGCAATTAAGTAAGACAAAGCTAGCATATCAGCTTCTATACTGCTCAGGACAGGGTTTCCCCAAAGACAGAATTTTAATGCTGCAACATAATATGGGGGGGGGGATCAATGGATAAACTTCTGATTGGTTCTAAAATAGGATACAAGTCTGCGCTGCACACCATTGTGGACAGTTTTGTCTGGTGAAAGAGGAACATTTCTGAGTTCCCCTGAAATTAGAGGCACTTTTAACATCACAACTATCTTATGAGCCAGCACTGGTCCAATATTTACTTTTGTTTGATGTTAGTGTCTGGAGGGGGGGGGTTTAAGATAGATGCTCACTTTGTTTGAAGGCGTGATAGACATTGAGCAGCGTCAAGTGGTCTCCGTCGATGTGTGCAAACCTCATCTTGGACTCGTCTGCTGCCTTCTTAGCCTCCGTGGGGCGGACAAAACACTGTGGGACTAAACAAGGTTGGTATGGGCCCCAACAAAGCCGCCCATAGGGATGAGTCAAACATTTACAGCAAAACGGAGCAAAGACTATGATGCTAGGGCACTTGACACTGCGTTGGGACAGGGCAAGATCACAAGCTTTATCAAAGGGGGGGCAGCAGTCTTTTCTCATGGTCATTCCCAACTGTAATGGCTATTAGCTCGTAGAGAGGGGGCTCAATTAACCACATCTGTAAAACAAGAGTTTTCACACAACTACAGAGTGTTAAGGACAACAGCAATGTCTTAAAAATAATGGTATCAACACATAATGGTTAGTCCTTCAAAACACTTTCAGGACTACATATGACACTACCAATACTGCATTCGTAACACAGAAGAAAATTCTGATAAATGCGATGAAAATGGAAACGAAGCATTTGTGAACACTGGCAATAAAACAGAAACACACTGGAGAGCTCGCTAATGCAATTAACATACAGTACACGTTAAAGCCTAAAATAAAAGCACTTTCATATTTAGAGTAAAAATACTCTGGATAGTGACATGCAAATTTCATACCGTTGTGTGTATTGGAAAGTAGAAATATTTGTTTTGGTATTCCAGTTAAAAACTAAAATATTTATTAACGAAACTATGCATGACATGCTTCTCCAGTTATCCCCAGAATATTCTCAATAAACAAAGCAGGAATACCAAACCTATTTGGGGAATAAACGCAAAGCTGAATACTTTAATGACAACCTGCATTTCTGATTAACTTCAACAGCAGTTTTCTGTATTTGCAACCCTTTGATGCAACAATTTAAATGCCAACTTGATGTATACTGAACAATCTGTTTGCTGCCAACTGGATTGAACAAAATAGAATAAATCAAACTTCTTCTTACATCGACGGGCAAACTTTTGGATGCTTCATATTATAAGGGATTTAATATAGGGGAAAAAATTCTAATAATGCCAAATTAAAGACACTGCATCATAGAAATGATAGTTGGGTGTTGATAAGATACAATCTGGAGGTTTTGACTGACTACTTGGGTGTCTAACCCAAACACATGGCTCACAGAGGGCAAGGAAGATGTCAGCCCAGCTCTGGGCATTACCTGACAGCATGGCAGTAATGGACAGAATCTCGTTAGAGCAGTTGAACTCGCAGCTGGCAATGACCATTTTAGCCAGCTGGGGGTCCAACGGGAACTCTGCCATCATGGAGCCCAGCTCTGTTAGGTCGCCGTCGTCGTTAAGCGCTGCCAGGTAATTCAGCAGCTCCAAGGCCCTCATCAGTGTCTCAGGAGCTGCGGTGGCACGGAGGAAGAAAGAACACCATCAATGTCAGAGAGAAATGTCCAAGTGGAGATTGGCTCGTCTCGTTATTTAGACGGCTGTGGAATGACTCACCTGGTGGATCCATGAAATCAAAGTGCACAAGGTCGTCAATGCCGAGCTTTTTCAGCTGCAACACAACAGATCCTAAATTGGATCGAAGAATCTCAGGGTATGTGTTATCCTGGAGGGGGATGATAATGTTATTAATAGACAGAAAGGGAAAAAAAACAGCGTGAAAGAGCAAGAAATGTGAAGAACTGGCTAAATTAACCAATTTTGCCATGATTCAAATCTCAAAGTGAAGATGAAAGTGTAAGCGTGGTCTCTTGCCTGCATCTCGGTTTTGTAGGCCTTCTCGGTGTAGAGGCGGAAACACTTTCCCGGACGTGTTCTGCCAGCTCGACCCGCCCTTTGCTGGGCAGAAGCTTTACTGATGGCCGTGACGAGCAAAGACTCAACTCTTATGCGGGGATTGTAAACCTAGAAGCATATTTCCACATTATATCGCTGACTTACGCAAGAAGATCCAAATTAAAGAGAGGATGAAACGTCGTAATGCTTTGCCTACCTTTTGTTTGGCGAAACCAGGATCAATGACAAACACCACGCCATCAATAGTCAAAGAGGTTTCAGCAATGTTTGTTGAAACTACAACCTAAGAACAAAAGGTCAGAAATCCATCAAAAACCACAAAGTAGGTGCAAGTAGGCACCAAATTAACATATCTATGCGATAGTGTAATTAAACATCGGCATTAATAAAGGATACATGTTTTATGTCCCATCAATTAAAACACACCTTTCTTCCAATTGCACCGCTGGGCTTTTTTGGAGGTGGGGGCTCAAAGATCCTTTGTTGCTGCTGTGGCGGTAATGTCGAATACAGAGGAATGATTTTGATGTCCCCAACATCAGGTCCAAGGTCGTCGACCTCACGTTTGATCCGTTTGCATGCCTCATCAATTTCCTTGGAAAGAAGAGAGTGTTCACTTGGTGTGGGGGGAGGAACAAAAATAATGCAGCCATCAGATACCTACAGGAGCAGTTACACAACTAACACAGGGTCTCACCTCTTGACCAGTGAGAAAGAGAAGGCAGTCACCCTCTTCTTCCTCACACATATGAATCTGGATAACTGTGCGAATCGCTGCCTCAAGGTAGTCTCGCTCTGGTTCGGGAGTGTAGAAAATCTCCACGGGGTGGGTGCGTCCAGGGATGGTCAGGAGCGGACAGCTGTCGAAGTATACCTGAAACTTCCCGGCATCTAGCGTGGCGCTCATGACAATTACCTGGAGATCAAGAGGACTTGGTTTACATCAAAAAACCATATATGACGATGCCACGATTGCTGCTCTCTGACCTATTGGTGACAAAACACCGATGTGAACATTCACAGTGAGACTTCTGATGCAATAGTTCATAACTTTTTCAAAAGATAATGACAGGAAAAGAAAATCATTACACATCTAAAGGCAATCAAACACTACACCGATGTTAAAATACCTTCAGATCTGGTCTTTGACGCACCACCTCTTTCAGTACTCCCATCAGGATATCTGTGGCCAGAGTTCGCTCGTGGGCCTCATCCAGAATGATGACCCCATATCGCTCCAGAAGTGGGTCATTCATAGCCTCTCTTAGTAACATACCATCTGTCATATACCTACAAAAATAAAAAAATAAACACTTTCTTAGCTCAATACCCCATGAAGAGCGTTCTCTGCGCATTAGCCGATCTAAGTCACTTACTTGAGTATAGTCTTAGCAGAGCTGCAGTCCTCGAATCGGATGGAGTAGCCGACCTCCTGTCCAAGCATGACGTCCATTTCGTCGGCCACCCTTTGAGCCACGCTCATTGCCGCCACTCTCCTCGGCTGAGTACAGGCTACAGCACGCTTAGGGCCGGGTACGCCCCTAACGATGTCCAAACACCATTGAGGGATCTGGTGAATAAAGCGAAGGCTTAACAACATTTTAACTGGAGATTACTGGACTATAAATACACATTCTGACATTACAAAAGAGTCACTTTTAGCGTGAAAGACACAAGACACTGGCTGATTTATTGTCTGTCAGACCTGCGTCGTCTTCCCAGAACCAGTCTCTCCAACAAGAACAAAGCTCTGGTGACGCGTGATGATGTCGGTGAAGTTTTCCTTGTACTCCCACACTGGAAGCTGCAGCCTTTTCTTTAGGATCTCATGGAAGCGCGGCGTGTGTGGTAGGTTGGTGAATGGGTTAATCTGCTGGAGCATGGCGATCTGTTTAGGAGTAGGCAAGCATGGCACAACCACTGCGCTGTTGGAAGGGACATTATAAGGCCTAGAGTCTCTGTCTCTGTCCCGGTCCCTGTCCTTGTCTCTGTCCCTATCTCTATCTCTCTCCCTGGAACGGTCCTCACGGTCCCTGTCACGGTCCCGGTCTCTCCTGTGAACACCAGACAAAGACATCAAATGTAGATATTTATGATGTAAGGAAAATCACATTTTTACAACTCACAAATTTTGCTGTCAATAACAGTCTCATTGCTTTTAGCTAAATAATAGCATGCGCAGATACTAATATAATTACATGGGCAACAGAGACAAATATATATATAGAACATTAAAATCAATAACAAAAAAAAAGCTCAAAACAAATAAGCATAGATTCAAAAAACAAAAACAAAACGCATAATGTGTAAATTAAGTGCAGCAGTGCAAGCACCGCATATTTCCCAAAAGTTATAGCCAGTTAATTGTAAGTGAACAGACACATTTTAAATGTTCATATTCTCTACGGGTAACACATTACATGCTTTGGGAAAAAACAGCTGGTTCAATAGGAATTTAACACGAAACTGTCAAATCAGTGATAAGTTTAGGAGGTTAAATGAATGTCTGTGGAAACTTGCAACATGCATTTAATTTCCAGTAGCAGATTAGAGAAGTAAAAACAGCCTCTTTAATTATTACTAGCCAATATTACCCAAATAAGTCAACTTTAGTTATGAACCGAAGCTTGTTAGCATCTGGTCCCGTCAATGTTAGCCACACACGTGCCTCAATTATGAATTAACGTAGCTGGGTACTTCGCGTTAGCAACAACCATCCCCAGTAGATTGGATGTGGCTAAGCAACACACATTTATAATCGTGCATAAACATAAGAGTCTCATTGAATAACGGCGACAGATACACAAAATCAAAAGCTTTGATTATATTGCCTCGGTTCTTCTATATTCATTTTAGCTATTAGCGAAACGACCTAGCATCACGTAGCAGTTAGCTAGCGCCTAACTCTTTCCAAGAAGACATTTTAATTTGAAGCACTGCTTACCCGTCAGACCGCTTCTTATTACTGGCGTAGTCATCACCCAAATCCAAACGATGTCTTTTAGACATCTTTCAGAAAAATATGCAGGTTATATTCAATGCGATAATGCGAACACAATTCTACCGGGCAATATGGTCAGGCTTGGCTTTCAGGTTCCGGTGCTCGTGTTTCCTGCTTTCCAGTTCAGGTGTTCATATTACATTACCGCCCCCTACCGGGCAATATGGTCAGGCTTGGCTTTCAGGTTCCGGTGCTCGTGTTTCCTGCTTTCCAGTTCAGGTGTTTATATTACATTACCGCCCCCTACCGGCCAGGAGGTCGCTCTTGTATTTACTTTGCCCTCAGGTAATGGTTGACCAGCCAGCCTGGGAAATGGCAATGACCTGCACCCTTGCAGCTCATGAAAAAGCAAATGAGCTGCAAGATTTTTGTATGTTAGAAGTTTTGTATTTATCAACTGATAAGGATAATGCACCACTTATAGCACAATATAAAATGATATATGTAACTATAGACTATCCATAATCTCTAATGATGACCTGAGAAGCATTTCTTCATCAAACTCAAGCAAGCATCATTTGTTTCGCAAAATAATAAAAAAAACTATTCTCGGTAGCATCAGCTGGGTGGCCAATCAGACCCGACTGATTGGTTGCTTCAAGTCAGGTCTTGAATTTAAATATGTACTGAGCGCTCTTTATATGCTCGACTCAGAAAACACAGTACAGTAACAGTAACACTTAAATAACAGCTGGTTCATCAGAATTTATTAGATTAGCTGTGCGCTGTTTAATCTAAGGGAAAAGTGTCAATGCCGAAAATGCGTCTCTACGGGTAAGTTCTCGATTCCTGTCTGTCTTTATTTACAGTGTAAAGTCCTACGGCATGTTTGTTTGGTGATACAACAGCTGGCTTGATAACGCTCCTGATCATGGACGATATGGCCATTTAAAACAATGTTAGGTACATTATATTAAACGTGTGGGCTTTGATTGGCAACAAGCGCGTATTACCTGTGTTACAATAGGAAAACTATATATTGAGAAGTAGTATAACACAATCAATTGGCTTACGTACAATGGACCTTTCCTTAATTAACTAGCGTTAGGTAATATTTATCGATGCTTCACACTTAATAAAACATGCTTTACTTTTTCATTAAACTGGGGGAAAGTAGCCAATTTCATGCTGATTCAGAATAAGGATCATTCTTGAAAATGTAAAAAATGTACAAGATGCTTTTCCTAATTTTCTTTCAGATCAATGAGTCAATTAGGAGCAGTGTTGATTGTGCTGGCAGGCTGTCTACAATGTGCCTCTGCTCACAGTGACATTGAGGCTCCACCAGAGGTCTTGGAGAACAGTGGTGTTCAGTATGCAGCCTGTAAATTGAGACCCAGCTCCACGCTGGCTGAGGGTCTGCCCAAAGTGTATGGCCAGGTGTTGTTTAAGCAAGATTATCCCAACGGAAAACTCAAAGTCTTTCTTCAGATCAGTGGTTTCCCCATAGTGCATATTTCTAAACTGAGACCGGTGCACATCCATCAGCATGGAGACCTGAGCCAAGGGTGTTCCTCGACCGGAAGCCACTTCAATCCACATGGAGTACCTCACCCCCACCACCCTGGAGACTTTGGTAACTTTGAGACTCAGCGAGGAGAAATCAATGCAAAGGTGCAAGCGAATGCAACACTATTTGGAGGATTATCTATTATTGGAAGAGCGTTGGTGATCCATGAAAAACAAGATGACATGGGGCAAGTCGGAGACATTGGAAGCCTGCTGAATGGGAATGCTGGGCAGAGACTTGGCTGTTGCGTTATTGGAATTTCCTCCCCCAGCCATCTGGAACATGAGCCATAATTAGTTTAACAGCGATTCATAGCCTTTGTCTTCATTGACTTTTTATATGCCTTGTCTGATACCGTAAAATAGCAATTATTCAAAAATAAAGGCATCCTGCAAAAGTTTTACAATGCCTCATCAATGGTAGAAGTCTGCAGAAGTGTGTGCGTTTGTGTGTCTGCGTGTGTGTATCTGTGCTAATTGTCAAGAGGTTTCACAATTTACTCCGCATAATGTTCAGCTGACAGGGTTGAGCAGCCCCAGAACTCTCTGGTCCTCAGAAAATTGGGCAGCGTGTTCGTTCCAGAAACGGCACATGATAAAATCACAAGGTTTATTCAACAGGCCAAATGAAATGAATCAGACTCTGCAGAGGGTTCATTCAATGGCATCAGAGTTTTACCAAGAAATCAAATCATTGAAGAACCATGAAGCTAAACAAATACTAAGAATTGAGTCTTTCATTGGAAGCTCTTTTCTCCTCCTGTAGATAATGCAGAATGACCCTGGAGACAATATTGGATGGTTTCTGCTTGGTGATCTAAACGCTGACGTTTCAGACTTACGTTCCGTCACCCAGACCTCGAGTGTTTGAGCAGGACATTCAGTGTTAAACACATTAGAATAGGCAGAACCACACGTTTAAGTGATCTGACTACATGATACTGTGAATGCACCTTGAGCAAACCACGACTATCCAAATAGGATGATTGTCTTAATATATAGATGATGATTGAGTAAACATCTTAATAAATAAAGAAGGGCATTGTGCCCCAAATCGATGTCCTGACATCTAAATAACGGAACCAAATTTGGTGCAGACATTAATGAATGCTACTGGCTTGACTTTTCATTTGGTGTGATGCATATATTTGCCCATTGTTGCTTTGATCCACAGCTGACAATAAATCCACGTGACTGTGTTTTGTATTAAATGTTTAGTCATTATAATATTTAAGAAAATTCGAAACGTAGAAGGCAAAACTTATAATAAGACCAGCACAAATTACACGGATGAAACGTCAACTCTTCCCG